>NC_133622.1:32961870-33159687 GCF_048593235.1 Sminthopsis crassicaudata
TGTGGATTAGTGGGAATGGGATAAAAAGGGAAGGAATTGGGGGGAAGGTAACAGAGCGATTCATAGTGGGGAACTGAGGGGAAGATTAAGTAATAGCAAGACAAGTTAAGGAGTAGAACTAAAGTAGAAGAGTTAACAGGGTCAGGAAACAATATATACATAAATATAGAAACAGTAATCAGGAATAGAACTTAGAAAACAATTAAGGATAGTAATCATTGATCTCAGACAAAGTCACACTTAAAAATTCAGTCAAAAAAGAAATATACATTTTAGCCATATTGAATTTAAGAGGCATGTCCATGTATGTGTATATGTATATGTATGTGTGTGAATCTAGGTATGGAGATGTATGGAGATGTATGTATGTGTATATATGTATACATATATTTGTACTTAACTTGCTTGGGCGAAGTAGAAGGATGAAAGAGGGAAAAAGGATAAAATAAAAGTCCATAGTAGAGAACAAAAGAAAATCTACAAGGAAGCAAAGAGAAAATGGACAATCATGAATATAACATTTTCTATTCTATATGCTTTCTTGAAATGGAAAAATTGTGTTACATATTAAATCCTCCCTGATATTCTATTGAATACATGATAATCTATTTTTCCTCTTCCTATTTTTTCTCTATTTTTAAAAATAAATGTATTTGTTTTAAATGGATAAATATAACCCCCTTCAAAAGTAAGAAAAAATCACTAAACCAATCAATCTTAATTTTTTCATCTACAAAAAAAGAAGATATTAATAGCTCCTCTCAGTTTCAAGAATAAATTAGGTATCATAGTGCTTTAAAAAGTATAAATCAAGTACTATTCAGATGCTAGATTTTATTATTATTAATATTGTGAAAGGAACCAATTGTCTTTGCAAATAGTCTATTCCCCTTTTGGATAGTTCTTTTATAAAGTTTGTTTGTTTTTTCTTCTTACATCAAGTCTCCCAATTTAGTCAAGCTGTGGGCACCTGAGGCAGATGGTGTCATGTTAGAAGATAATAGAAACAAAAAGTGCCGCTTAACTTTTCTTTTGATTTCGTATTTTCTAGTAAGGAAAATAATTGTCAAGAATAAAATTAGCATGGTCAATGGATAATTGAGTTAATTTCAAAAAACTATTTTTCAGACAGCACAGTGGAAGATGTAGTACCTTCTTTTATAGGACTTACAGTCTACTTAGGGCATATTTTCTTTGCTATATATCATAAATAAATATATAAAATATCTAGCAATTATGCGAGATCTTTAAGATTTAAAAAGTGTTTTACATTTCATGTGTTTTATCACGACTATCTTGTGAAGCAGGTGCTATGAATATACTAATTTTGCAGTTGGGGAAATGGAGGCTCAAAAATGTGAAGTGACCTATATAGATAGAGTCATAGATCTAGTAAGAATCGAGGCAAGATTTGAATTCAGGTCTTTTCTTCAAGCCCAGCACTCAAATCATCTATCTTGTATCTTTTTTGACTAGTTGTTATTACAGTAAAGTGAATAGAAGATATTTCAAATTACATGATATTTTATCAACTTGGAATCTGAATATTCTCTAACACTTTATAATATATAAAAGGCTTAGTTTTAATTTTATTTTTTCCAATAACCCTATCCTTTTCAAAAATATTTTTTCTTAATTTTTCCTCAATGAAAGGAAAAATTCTGAATTTTTTGCAATTATCCAGAGAGATCATTAATGCCCTCCATATCCTAGATCACTAAATAGATAATAAGACTCCTGAATTAGACAGAGCAAGATTAAAGAGTTGGGAGCACATCTGGCACCTGGACCTCTCTGACATTTTCATTACTAGGTTGACAGATTTCTCTTTAGCTTGTACCTGGTGCACTCATAGGCATGTGTGCTTGTATCTATAAACAGCTTTATCCTGACACAGCCATCAGAAGGAACAGACACAGGTCTTCCTTAATTTAGGATGCTATCCTAGGAACAAGGGCAAGGAGGAAGAATTGGAACAAATGGAATTACTGCAATGATAGCTCATGTTCCAGAACGTCTCTGACCTCAGATAGGTCTGTCCGGCAAGTTTATCATAAATGTAGTCTAGGCTTATAGAGGTAGAGATGGAAAGGTGTGTGGAAGTGAGCTAGTCCATTTCTCGTTTGACCAACAAGGAAACTGAGTCCTAGAGATAAAGGCAATTGTCCACAATTACACAGCAAGTAAGTAAAGAACTGGGCTTCCAGTAAAAAAGTCAGCACAGATTTATTAAGTGCTTACTGTGTCTGAGGCATGGTGCTAAGCCCTAAGAATATAAGTCCAAGAAGAAAGGTGGTCCCTACCCTCAAGGAGCTTCCATACTAGTCAGGAAAAAAAAAGGGAGCTTAAAAGGGAGCAAGGGGATCAGAGAACCTGCAGTGGGGAATGGAGCCCAGTGAGTGAGAAGGATGGCTTACTTGGGATTCTTCCTTAAAAACGTATGGTCCATCAGAGGAAGAAGCCACAATGGAGAGATAGTATTTCTAGTCTAGTCCTGGGGTGGAGTGAGTTTCTAGTGTAAAGAGATGTATATATATCGTAAAAATCATGTGGAGATGAATCAGTAATACTGCCTTTGGAGGAGGGAAGTCACATTTGTCCTGGCTTCCATAAAACCGGGTTCTAGAGGGAAGCATGCAATATTCACAGCCAGGTCACTGGTATCTAAATCCAGCATTCTTTCCACTAAAACATATGGGCTCTTATAGGTAGGTTTTAATTCTGCCTAGAAAATCTGGGCACTTTTGAAATCAACTCATGTCTAAATCCTTCAGTTCCATATTTCCAACAAAACAAAGAATGCAATATGGTATTCATATTCAAAACAAAGAATACTCTGTCTTAGAAACAGAGACCACCTATCTACAGAATGCATGAGCAACAGAATGCAATCAACGTCCACATTTCCAATAGAGCACAATTTTAATCTTTTTCTCTGCAAAGCACATTTGATTTTAAATTTGTCCAAACACAACTCTGGGCAAAACTGTCCTTCAGACAGATTTTTTTTTGGAGGGGCAGGGAGAAGCATGAAGTAGGAAAGGGAAAAAAAAAGATAAAAATCTCAGTGAGGGGTTTAATCTAAATGCCTATTCAGATAAGACACGAGTTTCTTTAGATTGCCACATGTCTTCTGTTTCCAAATCTAGTTGATCTCATAAAGCCCTTTTGGTTACTGAACCCTTATTCTTGGGAATTTGTATTATAGACTTATTATACTTTAGTCTCTCTTCCCTCTTCCAAGAAGCTTCTGTATCGCCCTATTCAACAATTGCACTAGGGCTACTTCATTTTATGTGAAATGGAATTCTTGTTCTCCCTCAGTACATATTCTCTGTGCCCACGGTCCTAGGATACATTATGCTTTGATTATTAGACATGTTGATTTCACTATAAAAAGAACAATAAAGATTCACATAATTCACTGAGAGGAAGCCAAAGTTACAAGGCAAAATGCTGTCTTTCCAATCTAGTAGGGAAAAAAAAAATCTATCCCTTACTCTATTAACACTTTCCCCCTCTATAAGTTCTATTTAATCAACTCTCTCATGCTCTCCTGATGTATAGGATAGAGAGAAACAGGCGATAGTTAGTTGGATTAGAATGATGAAATGCTTGGACCCCAAAATATTCATTAAAGGCTTGATGTGAACATCTAAGTTATGCTCAGTTAGATTGCCTCGGGGACCTATTAATGATCTTTTCCAGTTTAATATTTTTAATCATCATTTGCATAGGTAGAAAAAAGCATGATTGGATTTATTTATGACCCAAAGCTATGAGGAACAACTAATAATAGATAATATTTTATAGCATTCCAAACTTTGTTTTACACATATTGATTAATTATAACCCATCCCCCTGAAGTAGATATTATCATTATTTGTTACAGGTTAGGAAGAAGAGGTTGACATTTTCCCATTGCCACCCACAACGTAAGCAGGAGGTAGAGGTTTTATGACTCTAAGCTTAATACTCTATCAAATAGACAACATTTCAGCTTAAAAACAAAATGGGATGGATCAGAGTTTTAGGCAAAATCTGATAAGATGATATTTAGTAGAGATAAATGTAAAATCCAATATTCAGGACCAAAGAGTTATTTGCAGAAGTGCAACATGAATGAATGAAAAAATGGCCAGGCAACAATCTACATACTAAAGACATGATGGTTTTAATGGAGCTAAATATCAACGTCATTCTCCGGTATGATGTGGCATTGGAACAAACAAGCAAAAATCAAACATTGTCTACACTAAGTATGGTATAATATGGGGAATGTAGGAGGGGGCAATTTGGCCAAACTCTGCCCTGGTGAGAGAACATTAACGAATGTTAATTTAATTTAATTCTGTGTCACCTTATTTAGAAGGGATATTTACACTCTGGTTACATTCAACTGAGATGATTGGTGAACAGATTGGTACATTTAACCAAAAAGAAGAAAAGCAAAAGAAAGAAGCATTTTTTTTATATTGCAGGTATTTTAGAGGCTGCCAGAAAGAAGACAGATAATACTTGTCAATAAGACAGAAGTGACAATTTTTGAAAATGCAAAAAGGAATTTTAGGCTTAAAATAAGGAAATATTAGCATAACAGTTATTTATCCAAAAGTGAAATGGGTTATCTTGGCAAATAGTTGGTTTCCCATTTATTGTAAAGTGTCCAGCAGAAGCTAGATGCCTACTTGATAGGGATATTATAGAGAAGATTCCTATTAAAGTGGGCAAAATTGGACTATATGGCCTTCAATGTCCATTCCAGCAATGACATTCAGAGATTTTTATGAAGATGCAGATAATAATTATTGTAAGACTGATGCAGAATTATTAGGAAAATGCTTTGTAAAACTTAAAGCACTCTATCAGTCAATGTTTTAATGATTATAGTGATTATCCTGGAGAAGTGAAAACTTTGGGGAGAGGGAAAAATCATTATTTTTTTCAAATATGTGAATTGTCAAAGTACAATAAATCTATATATATATTTATGTGTGTATATGTACACATGCATATATGTATATGTATATGTATATATATATATATATATATATATATATATGATTATATACCTATATGTCCATTTGGTACATGTATATATGCACCTAACAAGCATAATACGCACATACAAGTGCATAAACTCATACTCACGCCTGTTCACATAAAAGACACTCCTTTTGCATGTATACCCACATGCAGACATATACACATGCACACACACATTGCCTTTCTGCATAGGTGATTTTATTGGTTCAGCAGCTGGGGAAATCGCGCGGGACACTGCCAGGCTAAATGAGTCGTTGGGGGTCGCATAGCTTGCATGTGCCAGAGCTAGACAGGAACTCCTCCTCTTGATGCAGTAACTGGCTCCCCATCTCCTGTGCACCTGTTCATTTTAATAAACTACCCCAAGGGGAATCGGGATGCCTCAAGAAACTTGAGCTCACTTTCCCTGGAGGTTTGCAAGTAGACTACATGTCAGCAATATTGTAGCGGGGAATTGGTCTTTCCGTTGTGGGTTGGGGTGAATGACAGCTCTACTTACAATGCACAGAGCCTATGACTTCATGGACTGAGAGCCAGAAAATCCAGTCTAAGAGCGCAATTATTGTTATTCAATTCTCCCCTTGGGGAAGGGGGTCCCTATATGAATATGAATTACTATATATTTAGTCTGTGTTTCAGTTTGCTGCTCCTGAATCTAAATTGGCTTACACATTAATGTAGGTACCTATGTTATGTTTGCTTACAAAGTAATTAAATGTTCTACTTTTATTCTTTTAATTTAAGATTTCATTATGCATGGTTGTAAACATATATACCTTGCTTCAGTCTTATGAAAAATCATTTTTATGCTTACTCCAATTAAAAAAAAAACAAATTGAAAAGAAAATCCTAGAGAATAATCTGGAAAAGATGTCAGTCATCTGCACATCCCCCATCTTCTGTTATTTAAAATATCCATTACCGTCCCAAAGCATCTCTCACCTCTTCCTTAGGAGTGCAATTTTCTGCTTTTCTCCTATACTTTAGCTTTGCTATTTAACAACAATTTATTGCCCTTAGGGGAAAAGGCTAAGGTATTTATGTCTCTCTTTGGAATAAACTAAATTCAAACCTTCGTCCTGAATGTGAATAATCCCCAAACTTACTGTTTTTTTCTGCTCCTACTCACCCCTTTTCAGAAAAGCTGAATTAATCCATGATTCCAAAAGTACTGCTATTTTTTATTTTTGTTTATTTTGTATCTTAAACAAGGCTAGCATCACATAGTGATAACAATGATCGTTTCATATATGCATTTTATTGATACCTTTAAAAAGGTATTGTTGTAATTACTTTATATAGTGTTTGCTTTGCTTTGTTTCGTGTCATACACATCTTTTCATCTTTCTTTAAATTCCTAATATTTTTTCACAAGTACAATAATATCCCATTGTTATACATAGGCATATGTATGTAATCATGTGTACATATGTGTACATACATGCACAGATAATTACACATTATATATATATATATATATATATATATATATATATATATATATATATTTTAAGGGACAGATCAATTCTCCAAGAACCTCCATAGCTATGGATCATAGCGTCTGAAGGAGTTGCAGGTCAGCCTTTGCTGACACAGGTGTTGCAGACTGGGAATGAGATAAGTTGGAGGCAGAGGGAAGAGGAGAGAGGTCAGAGAAAAGCAACTGCCCCTCCGTCTCCTTGTATCATCCTCTCACAAGAGAACATCCATTCTGCAGATCTGGGTTGGATCTTCAGCAGCCACTGTCAGGTGGCTCCTCTGTATTCCAACACTCCCGGTAGCATGTGTGTGTGTGTGTGTGTGTGTGTGTGTGTGTGTGTGTGTGTGTGTGTGTACACACAGGTTCACTATATACATATATATACATATATGTATATATATGTATACATATATATATATATTTTTTTCCATATATAGCACAATTCCCTCAATTATTGGCCAGTTTTTGACTCCTCAGATTTATAGAACATTTAGAGTTCAGGGATGTATTAATTAACTAGGACAGTGAATTTCAATAGAAATATCAAATATCAAATTATAAAATCTTGGAAGAGAACACAGAAGCCATCATGTTCAAGCTATCCCTGAATAGCAATCCTCTTTAAAATATCCTTGGTCCGTTGTTATACAGCTTTTGTTGGAAGATCTCATGAAGGGAAGTCCCACTGTTCCTACCCCAAAGTAGGGCATTTTCCTTTCAGGGAGTTCTAATTGAGAATAAATGTGTATATTTGTGAGTAACATACATGTATATAAATATGGATATGTGTGCATACATACATGAACATATTATATTTCTATATCTAGATATGTATAATTGTGCCAAATCCAAAGCTCCCTATACACATTTCTTTCATTATCACTAGTTCTGCTCTCTGGTTTTAAGCAAACAAGTCTCATCTGTGTTCCCTATGATAACTATTTTAAATACTTGCACTCAGCTATTATGCCTTCCGATGTATCAGCTTCAGGTTTTTCCAGACCTCTTGCCCTTCTTGTCCCTTCACTGAGTGTACTCTGACATTGCCAACCCAACCCATTCCTCTAAAAATACTAATCACACAATTATGTGTGTGATCAATATAGATCAGGACTGATATTTAATTTATTCTGGAAATAGTTACTCTCTTAATAAAGCACACTTTCATTAGCTTCTTTGACTACCATTTCAAAAAGTTATTTCCTCTTGGAATTCACTAAAATTCCTCTACTTTTCATGAAATATGATCTGGTAATTAATTCCTGTCATGTTACTGATGTTGTGTTTTTTTAATGCAAATGTAGGATTTTATTGTTTTCTGAATTGTCTCATCTTATGAGATTTGACCTTGTTTCTACCCCATCAGGATCTTTTCAGATTTTACACTATCATCCAAAATAGCTATCCTTCCTAACTTTGAAAATTAGATTAGTATTCCATTTATATCTTTAGCTAAATCTTTGATAAATTGAGAAATATGTTAAACAGCACAGGCCAAAGGGTTCCAATGGAACACTCCATTATATATGTCTCTCCAAGTTAAAAATCTAATAAAGACAGAGGAGTAAAAAAGATGAAAAACCTCACTGAGGAACAGTTGGAAAATATTTCTAAAAAAATCCTTTATAAAGATCAGAATGATCAAATTTATTAGCCATCTCTACTGTTTGGCATGTCTAAGTTAATGCTTTTTATTTCCTTAAAGAATATAAAAAAATCTTCATAAGAAACTAATGTTACATATTATTGGTAGGACAAATTAAGCTATCATAATGATTCAAAATCACTGCTTTGGTTTAAAAAAAGTATTATTTTTGGCAGAACAGCATAGGGTATTAATGAAGTAACATGGCAAAGCTGATAGAGTGTTGTATTTGAAATAAGACTTGAATTCAAGTCCCATCTGATAACCATCTGGGGAATCCCAGTGACTTAATTTCTTGTTGCCTTCAGACAAATCTTTGTAATTTTAAATTGTAGAGGCCCTGTTGTTCATTGGAAGGAGTTCAGCACAGCAATGAAACCATAGGTCTGGACTAGGAATGAAAATATATTAACATTAAAAACATAATTTTCAGACTTTTCACACACAGCTTAGGTGGTGGTCAAGTGACTATTTTATAGACTTCAAAAATGTTGTGCTATTTATATCCTGCTGAGCTGTTATACTGACTAAACCTTCCTCTTGTCTTGTATCTTCCGTAAGTGGGAAGTAAAAAGCAGCATGGAGTATGAAGCATTGGAAGCATCTTTTGTCTCAGCAGGAAGTTATTAAGGTGTATCTTCAGTGCCTACCTTCTAACTCACTTACAAACTCAATAAACATTCACGAGTTTAATTGGAATGCCTGGCCCTGATGTTTATAGACTGTTTAAAAATTATATGATTGTTAACATCTTCCTCCCCTTTCCTCCCTTATTTTTTCCATTCTGCGCCAATGAAGCTTCTATGAGAGAAGTGGAAATGGGTTGGACATGTTTAAGAGCAGTTTCACGATTCACTGTGGTAAAAAACAAAATGGCTAGTCTTTTGGAATTGAATTTTTCAGCCCTTTACTAATCTGGGCCCTGGAAAGCAGAGATGTTATTTTGCTCAGTAAGTCTGTGATCATTTTAAAATAAATCATTTTTTGTTATAAAAGATATGTGAAATATTTACAATTATACATATCAAACATATATTCTTACAATGAAATTTGTATTTTGTTCACAAAAAATTTATATATATATATATATATATATATGGAATTATACAAAAATAAATAAAGGAGCACCATTCCAACTGCAAGTTTGGTCATGATGGATGAAAGAAGCCGTTAGCCCTCATTGGAATACCAGTAGGGAAAAGGGTGTGGAGAAAATGGCACTTCAGAAAATGCCTAATTAATTAATTAATAGACTTGTTGGCCTCTTGGCTATTAGCCTACAACATGGGGAGGGTGGCAAAATGGAGTAATGGCACTCTCTGGCTCCTGCTCACACCTGGTCTGCTTGGAAAGCTGCCAGCACAGGTGTCCTGGGATTTCTGGCAGCACCAGTCCTGGGGGTGGGACTGGTCTCCACTCAGCCCCGACATCTAAGAGCCACAGCTGTTAGGACCACACTTAAACCCAGGCAGTGCAGAACATCCAGGAAACAGGGCATAACTGGCATTGGTGTTCTGTATTCACAGACCCAAACAGTTCTTCTGGATAAGGATGCATGATACCTTGATTCACAAGCCAACTTAGAACACTGGAGAAATAACCGTTGTGGTTTAAAAACTTGTTTGTGTGCAGGAATTATTCTATGAATAGATTTATTCGCATTTTCCTACAAGGCAGAGGAGTTATTTGCACTGCAGGTCATCTAGGTAAAAGTAGAATCTTACAGAAAGTGTAATTTGGCAGAAAATTCTAAGGGAAAACTCCCAGGGCAGCTACAAGCAGTTGTGTTTCTCAGATTCTTGAGGCTGATCTATGTAAAGTGACAAATGGAGTAATTAGGTGGATGGTGATTTTGACCTCTATAAATTGATACTGAGACTGATAATTTATTCCTCAAATGATATATTTAAAGTGGTTGTAATATAATGAGTTATAACTGAAAAAAAAAAGCTGGATTTGGATTCAGACTATTAGGCTTCAAAAACTACTAGCAATTGATCTTGGGTGAGGGTCACAATCCCAGTTTCCTCTTTGGTAAAGTAAAATAATCAGACTAGGTGGTCTCTAAATTTATTGCCTAGCTAATTAGATCAATTCCTCAGTCATAGCCCCTGTATAGACAAAGATCTGAGAGAATCCCCAAGAAAATTTCCAAAGTGATGACTTTTCCTCTCAGTATTTATTCCCAGTAGCAACAAAACCCAGTTATTTAATTTTACTCATTTCTCCAAAATTCCCTTTTCTATGGAAAATGACTCTTAATATAAGAAAGAAAAATTCTATATGATTAACTCCATGTCTTTCTTCTAAGACATTTCTTTAAAATTGAATTAGTTAATCTCCCACCCCCCACCTTTGGAAAAACAATGCAAAAATTTACCAAAATTGCTTAGAAATTTTTGTATTTTTTTCCATCTTACTTTGAACAATTTGGAGTTAAGAAAGTTTGGGTTAAAACTTGGGTTTAGTACTATCTCTTTAGCTATGTGATGAAGTTCATGGTCCTCTTCTCAGAATAAGGTTTTTAGATGCACAAAATTAAATATTTTAGATGATAAAGGAAACTAATTATATTAAAACATAGTTACTAAAATACATCTAAAATTTATAAGTTTAGAAATCTCAGGTTAAAAAACTCTATTCTTTAATATACTGAGATAGGTACTCTGTCCTGTCAAAAATTTGTATTTGGCCAAAATATTTTTAATATAGTTCTTTTTTATTTAGTATTTTCATTTGTCTCAGTTACATATAAAAATAATTTCAACATTCATTTTTACAATTCGGACTTCTAGATTTTCTCCCTTCTCTCCCTCCCCCACATTGAGAATGCAAACACTTCAATTTAAGTTATACTGTGAAATCATGTTTACAAAACATTTCCATAATAGTTTTATTGTGAAAGAAAATAAAGACCAAGTTTAAAAAACCTCAAGAAAAATCAATGAAGTTAAAAAAGTAGGTTTCAATCTGCATTCAGATATCATCACTTCTTTCTCTGGGTATGTCTGGGTATGTAAGTCTTGCAGAATTGTATTTTATCCCCTTTTTTTTTTCTGAGAATTCACAGCTGATCATCTGACAATATTGTTGTTACTTTGAACATTTTGCATCAGCTCATGGAAGTCTTTCCAGGATTTTCTGAGACCAACCTGCTCATCATTTCTTTCATCATAATCACATACTTGGTCAAAAATTAAAGACAAAAAATGGAATTAATAACATTATTTTTCCAGACCCCCTCCAATCCTTTTCCCCAAATGATTTCTTAATATTTTATAAATACATGTTATCATTTCTATCAAAGCAAGGGATAGAATGATAGAATCTTAGAGCTGGTTTAGACCTGAGAGGCAATTTAGTTCAATTGTTAATTGAAAATGAATCTCCTTCTCAGTCACCAGAGGAATAAGTAGAAATTATTATACCTGGGAGAAGGAAGGATTAGGGGAGCTTACCTGAAGTGTTGTTATTAAGGAGAAGTGTACTTGAGGAGACTGCATTTCATTGATGCTGAATATCTAGGCATTACTGAGGAAAACAGAAAAAGCATTTGGGTGATAATGACAGAGGGAAGCTAGTCTAAGGTTGGAGAGCATCTTGGGACTGGGAGGCAGGAATTCACCTGGACTGTATCCACCAGAGAAGAGAGAGAACAATGTTTTTTCCACTTCTTCTCAGTGAATTTAGGGCTCTGCAAACAGATGATCATTCTGCCTTCCAGTGACAAGAAAGTAATTACCATATAAGGCAATCTATTATAATTTTAATTAGTTTTAATTATTAAATTGTTTCATATTATGTTAAGTTGAAATCTTCTTCTCTGTGACTTTTACCATCAGGAGCCAAGCAGATTAAGTCTAATCAAGACATACTGGATAATTATGTTAGCATATGCAGCAAAGTCATGGTAACAATGCTAATTTGTGCTTCCATAGAATTTTATAAGTTACCAATCATTTGGATTTGATATTCATTCGATTCTCACAATAACTCTGTAAGGGTGACATTTCTCTCTCTCTCTTTTCCTTCCTTCCTTCCTTCCTTCCTTCCTTCCTTCCTTCCTTCCTTCCTTCCTTCCTTCCTTCCTTCCTTCCTTCCTTCCTTCCTTCCTTCCTTCCTTCCTTCCTTCCTTCCTTCCTTCCCTTCCTTCCTTCCTTCCTTCCTTCCTTCCTTCCTTCCTTCCTTCCTTCCTTCCTTCCTTCCTTCCTTCCTTCCTTCCTTCCTTCCTTCCCTCCCTCCCTCGTTCCCTCTCTCCCTGCCTCTCTCTCTCTCACATACTCTCTCTCTGTTTCTTTGCCTCTGTCTCCCTGTCTCTGTTTCTTTCTTTCTGACTCTGTCTTTATCTCTTTGTTTCTCACTGTCTCTTTCTCTCATTCCAGAAATAGACATTGAAACTCTGAGATATAGTGATTTCAAAATCATATTGCTAATATGTGGTGGAATTCATTTTTCTTTGTCCCACTGCAATATCATGTTCTTTGCTGTGCTGACTTGATTAGGTAATACCATATCCACTTTAAATAGAATATTTCATATTTTAATGACCTACATCATATTTTCATGTAACATATCTTCTCTTAGGATTGAATAATTTTTAGTCTGCAGTAGAAAAGTATGATTAACACAGTTATGGTAAAAAAGCTGCTTAGACTTCTGTGAAAGATAAACATTTGTTAGCTTAAGTAAGACACTTGTTTGATTATAAAAATAATATCTGGGGCTTGGAAATCTGCTCATGTAAAAAAATGAATATGAAATCCTAATACAATTGTGAAAATTCAAATACATTGTGCTTTATTACCAGACTCCTTATGATGACTGTACTGAAGGCATAAGGCTTTATTTCTAACTTAAAAGAATAGAATAACAATAAAAGCAGAAACCAGACCCTAATGAATAATTTTGATTATAATGCTTTGGGGCTACTGATATTAGTTGCACCCTCCCTTCCCCCTTTTGGTCTTTGCTTGGTAAATTTTAAACAGTTAAAAATGTCAGCCAATGAACTACAGCGATTAAGCATTTTTTATGGATAATCATTCCTCATGGGCTTTCCTATTTCATTTTTATCTTTTCCTACATCTTTTCTATTGCACTCATACTAATTTAATGGGTATTTCAGCTTTCTTGCTAGTTTAAAATTGTTGTTAGCAATCTCCCTCTGTTGTAATGCAAGGTGCATACCAAGATGCTGTTATTTGTAAAGCTCGTTTTCGATGCACATTTGGACTAAGTCCATCAATGCAACATGAGAAAGTAAGGACTTTCTGATTCCTTCCCTGCTCTCTCTGCCCCAGTGTTCCTTCAT
Source organism: Sminthopsis crassicaudata (assembly GCF_048593235.1). Taxonomy (NCBI): domain Eukaryota; kingdom Metazoa; phylum Chordata; class Mammalia; order Dasyuromorphia; family Dasyuridae; genus Sminthopsis; species Sminthopsis crassicaudata. Next base: position 32,975,353 of record NC_133622.1, read on the forward strand.
CTCCCTGGCTGAGTCTTAAAATGATCCCAAATTGAAGAATCCTAGAGCTGGAAAAAGCTTCAGAGGCCAAACCATACTGAAATGTGACTTTCTCCTAGGATGTCCCAAGAATTAATCATTCATCCAGTTTGAAAGCTTCCATGTTATTCCATTGTATTAATCATAATCTAACATTTGAATAGCACCTGCTATGCACTCTATTAAGCAGTTTACAAATATTTTTTCATTTGATCCTTTAAAAAAACAACACTAAAAACCCATGGGAAAGAAATATTATTCTCATCCTCACTTTATGGATGAGAAAACTGAGGCAAACATATTAAGTGACTTGTCTAAGATCATACAACTAGCAAATATATGAGGCCAGATTTTACCTCATTTCTTCCTGATATGCAACTTAACTCATTGTGGTACCTAATTCTGTGTATTAATTATTAAGAAAATAGTACTTCCACTGAGCCAAAATCTACACACTAGTTTCCTATCATTAATGTAGCACTGACTATTGCTATGGCATTTATTTCCCACTTGAATAGAGGATCTTTCAAATTTATGAAAATAGCTTTTAAGTTAACTTTTTTTTTTAAATTTTTTTATTATATATATATATATTTTTTTTTTTATAATATTATCCCTTGTATTCATTTTTCCAAATTACCCCCCCTCTCTCTATTCCCTCCCCCCGATGACAGGCAATCCCATACATTTTACATGTGTTACAATATAGTCTAGGTACAATACATGTGTGTGAATATCATTTTCTTGTTGCACAATAAACATTAGAATCCGAAGGTACATGCAACCTGGCAGACAGATATTAGTGCTAACAATTTACATTCCCCTCCCAGTGTTTCTTCTCTGGGTGCAGCTACCCCTGTCCATCATTGATCAACTGGAAGTGAGTTGGATCTTCTTTATGTTGAAGATTTCCACTTCCATCAGAATACATCCTCATATAGTATTATTGTTGAAGTCTATAATGATCTCCTAGTTCTGCTCGTTTCACTCAGCATCAGTTGATTTAAGTCTCTCCAGGCCTCTCTGTATTCCTCCTGCTGGTCATTTCTTACAGAGCAATAATATTCCATAACCTTCATATACCATAATTTACCCAACCATTCTCCAACTGATGGACATCCATTCATCTTCCAGTTTCTAGCTACTACAAAAAGAGCTGCCACAAACATTCTGGCACATATATGTCTCTTTCCGCTCTTTAGTATTTCTTTGGGATATAATCCCAGTAGTAGCGCTGCTGGGTCAAAGGGTATGCACAGTTTGATAACTTTTTGGGCATAATTCCAGATTGCTCTCCAGAATGGCTGGATTTTAAGTTAACTTTTGATCTTAATCTTTGGACTGAAGATTCTTTCAATTGGTTTCTCCAGATCTATAGCTGTCCTGTGTGCCTTCGTTTGTGCATGATCTAGTTTTTGTGTGTGTGTGTGTGTGTGTGTGTGTGTGTGTGTATATATATATATATATATGTGTGTGTGTGTGTGTGTGTGTGTGTGTGTGTGTGTGTATGTAAATTTGGTATCCAAGATGAGCAGAATATTCCAAATGTTATCTACCAGAGCAGAGAAGATTTGGAACATGAACATTATGATGGGATTAGCTTTTTGGGACACCATGTCATGTTGAAATTGGAGGTCACTAAAATCTATATATTTTTCTATATAAACTATTATCATTTAATTGTGTTCTCCCTCTCAAATGGTATCTCAAAATCAAGCACATTCCTTGTATTCCCATTAAATTATGTCATATTTTGGTAGAAATTAGGCATTGACCCGTATCTAACACCATATACTAAGATAAGGTCGAAATGGGTTCATGATCTAGACATAGAGTGATATTTATTATGAGCAGATTAGAAGAACAATATGTGAAGAAGGAAGGAATGTGTGGCCAAAGAAGAACTAGAATGCATTGTTGAGTATAAAATAGATAATTTTGATTATATTAAGTTAAAAAGTTTTTATATAAACAAAACCAATGCAGACAAGATTAGAAGGGAAGCAATAACTGGGGGAAAATTTACATTCAGGGGTTCTGATAAAGGCTTCATTTCTAAAATATATAGAAATTGACTCAAATTTATAAGAAGTCATTCTGTCTTCAACAAAGAGGTGATTCAAACCAGTTCCAATTGTTCAATGATCAAGAGAGACATCTACACCCAGAGAGAGGCCTGTGGGATCTGCGTGTGTTTTACAACAATAGCGTTTTCACTTTTTTTGTTGTGGTTTGCATGTATTTTATTTTGCTTCTCTTTTTTTCTTGTGTGACATGATAATTGTATAAATATGTATACATATATTGGATTTAACATATATTTCTATCATATTTAACATATATTGGACTACTTGTCATCTAGGGGAAGGCATGGGGGAAGGAAGGAAAATTGCAACACAAGATTTTGCAAGGGCTACAGTTGAAGAATTGTCCACGGTTTTGAAAAATAAAAAAACTTTAATAAAAAATTAAAAAAATGAATTCAAGCCATTCTCCAATTGATAAATGGTCAACGGATATGAACATTTTTCAGATGAAGAAATTGAAACCATTTCTAGTCGTATGAATAGTTGCTCTAAATCAGTATTGATCAGATAAATGCAAATTAAGACATCTCTGAGATACCACTACATACCTATCAAATTGGTTAAGATGACAGGAAAAGATAATGATGAATGTTGGAGGGGATGTGGGAAAACTGGGACACTGATACATTGTTGGTGGAGCTGTGAAAGAATCCAACCATTCTGGAGAGCAATCTGAAACTATGCCCAAAAAGTTATCAGACTGTGCATACCCTTTGATCCAGCAGTGTTTCTACTGGCCTGTATCCCAAAGAGATCTTAAAGGAGAGAAAGGGACTCACATGGGCAAAAATGTTTGTAGCAGCTCTTTCTGTAGTGACAAGAAACTGGAAACTGAGTGGATGCCCATCAATTAGTATTTTAGTATTATTATATTATAGTATATGTAGTATATATATTATAGTATATGAATGTTATGGAATATTATTGTTTTGTAAGAAATGACAAGTAGGATGATTTCAGAGAGGCCTGGAGAGATTTACATGAACTGATGCTGAGTGAAATGAGCAGAACCAGGAAATCATTATACACAGCAACAAGAAGATTGTAAGATCATGAATTCTGATAGACATGGTTGTCTGCAACAATGAGAGGATTCAAACCAGTTTCCATGCTCTTGTGATGAAGAGAGTCATCTATACTCAGAGAGAGGACTGTGGGAAATTAGTGTGGATCACAACAGTATTTTAACTTTTTTTTTTTTGCTTGTGTTTTGTTTTCTTTCTCATTTTTTTTCTTTTTCATCTGATTTTTCTTGTGCAGCATGAAATTTGTATAAATATATACATATATTGAATTTAACTATATTTTACCTTGTTTAACATATATTGTATTACTTGTCATCTAGGGAAGGGGTTAGAGGAAAGGATGGAAAAATTTGCAAGGATAAATGTGGAAAAATTATCCATGCATATGTTTGAAAATAAAAACTATAATAAAAATAATGATGAAAATAAAAAATATATATATTTGATTTTCCTCTTTCTAGTTCATTGAAATATTTTTAAATTTAGTATCATTATCCAACACTTTAGTTATTTTCACTTTTGTATTGTCTGCACATGTGAGGGGAAAAGAGTCATTTATCTTTATCTTTGTCAGTAATATGTTTTTGATAAGCATAGAACATATATAGCATAGATATATGTTTAAAGAACTCCAAAGTTACATGTTAACTTTGATCCATAAATGATGTCTTTTTGGGTGCACCTAATCTAAGTAACATATCCCCTGCTTACCATAAAAGATGTTTCAGAGTAGAATTAAGATGAGTTATTAGATGCATGGAAATTGAAATTGCCACGATTGAGAGTGTGGAAAGTACCTTATTCTGGAACTGGGTAATACACTGTGCTGGTCTTTGTGGAAATTGAGAACATTAAAATTTATTCTAACATGTTTGTAAAACAGCTTCTTCTCCATGTACAAAGTACTGTACTAATCACAAAAGAAACAAAGAGTACCCTCAAGAACCTTACATTTTACTTCTCCTTTTTTTGTTCTTTCAAGACGCAAATTTTCAAGTTCCCTAAGAGGTATCATTTCTGTTGGCCTTCATTTTTATGACAGTGTTTATTTAAGCAAAACTGTACAGTAAGTTCTCAAACTTATTTTAACAGCCTTTTTTTGAGCAAGCTTTTTGATAAGAGGCAAACCCCTGGTTTTATGATCCCTGTGCACTTCTCACCTTGTTGCTGTAGTCTTTCTTGAGTTAACTTGCACACGGTGTAGGACATCAACCTACTGAGGCTGATCTCTTTGGTTCCTCCCTCCTACAGGAGACCGTTAGCAGCAATTATCAGACACTTACCATAGGATGGATGGATGGAAGGAAGAAAGAAAGGAAGGAAGGAAGGGAAGGAAAGGGAAAAAATGAAAATGGGAAGGGAGGAAAGAAGGAAGAAAAAAAACAAAAAGAAATTTTATGGTATTGATTATGAATTGTAATACTGATACAAACCAACTATTAGTTTTCTTAAAACAACAGAAGCAACAAAATTTATGCTATTTTAATCTCATGTATTATTGAATCTTTAATATTACTGTTACATATAATTTAATATTTATAATATCTTTATCTTTTTATGATTGTTACTCAGAAGGGATTTTTTTCAACTTTGTGTGTGATTATGGTCAGTTTCTTCATGCTCTTGTTTTAGATTTTGTGAAATGAAAAGTTTAGACTTTTAAAAAACTACTTTTAATTTTATTAATGCTTAATTTTATATAATGCCTATTTGGGGGTTCCTAATTACTTTCAGAAAGGCCTTTTGCCTCTTTCTTTGGGCAACAGAGGATAGATACAGAAGTACAAAACTTTTAATTATAATTTTTCTTGTGCATTTTTAGAGTTGAAATTTTTCAGACAATTATTTCAAATGAACAAATGGATACCCATTCTTTCTTCCCTATATTCCCTATATTCTAACTAGTAAGTAAGGCCTAAAAAATCCCATTTTGAATCTAACCATTTGATCTGAGAGACCCTATGTCTCAGAAGCATAACTAGAACAGAAGAAATGGAACTTTATAGACTGGGCATTCAACATCTAAGTCCTTCAGTGAGTGGTGTATAAATTAATCAGATTTAAGACTGACTTAGTAAGATAGTAAATAGCTATATGACAAAGTGGATAAAGTTTGGGCTTTGAGTCAGGAAGATGAGTCTTCTGAGTTCAAATCTGTCTTCAGAAAGTTATTAACTATATGAGTGTGGGCAGGTCACTTGAATTTTGTCTCACTTTTGTTATCTGTAAAATGGGGATAATAATATTTATCTTCCATTATTGTCATGAGAATAATGGTAATATTTATAAAATTCATTACAAAACTTAAAAAGATATCTAAAGTTAGTTATGATGATGATGATAATGATGATGGTGAAGATGATGAAGAAGCAGCTACCCTTTCTCCCACACCCCTGCCCAACACAAATAGAGCAGCCCTTTCACACCTTATTTTTCCTTACCTGTGGGAATCTCCCCAGCAGTAGCCCAACTGGTCTCCAGGTTCCCAATTTTGCTTCCCTCGCTGAATGGACTGAGAGTATTTAAAGATACTTTTGTTTTGTCTGTAGCATCTTATTGATACTTTTTGAAGAAAAAAGTCTTTGGATACTGATTTAATAAAGGAGAGTCCTGGTTAAATCTATATCTTGTGCTAGAGTAGTCTTTCTTCAAACCCAGATGTCCTCCAAGAAATTAGATAACTATTTAGTGAGAGATGTATTGTTCAGGTAAGAGGAGGGGTCAGTTATTCTAAGATGAGGGATAGAGACTGTGAAACTAAAACAGAACTTTTTAATGAGAGTTGAAAAGGTAAAAGAAGGAGAGGTGGTGGAAGATTAAACAATATTGGAGTGAGATGACTACAGTTCCTTTAAGAGTGATTGCTTTTGATCCTTGTTCACCTCAGTAGAAATATGAAACCTAACAATGAAGATCCTTCTGACATGCTATAATACGACACTTAGTGTGTGATGGATTAGATTTCTCATTTCTTTGCCCAAAGGAAAATGGATGAGACAATAGCACATCACGGTTATTTGCCATCTCTTTTTCAGGATTACTGCATTTTGAGTTGCTAATATAGAATTTCTTCTCTCTCTGATTGGTTCTTCCTGAATGCATAACATAAACCTCCATAAAGAATTAAATATTCAAGAAAGAGATATTGGGGCATTATCTTTCCTTTTATTTATTTTTAGATTTTGGACAAGACTTTAGAAATTGTTTAAATCATGAATTCCTTCACATATTTGCAGTTGTGGTCTGGTTAATTGTCTTCCTTTTCCCTATTCATAACATTCCCATCTCTTGCCAGTGCCCATTTCATTAGTAGTGCTCCAAGTCCAGAAGGCACTGCCCTTATGTCTACTTTGTTGAATCATTAGCTTTCTCCAAAACTTTGTTGAATCACTAGCTTCCAGAGGTGTCATTTCCTGTTTTGGGACTTTACTGATTTCCTCAGCATCCAGAGTTCTCTCTTTCTATCATATTGGATCTTTTTTATATGCTGTATACTTATATTAACTTATTAGTTATTTAAATTTTTTAATTTAAATATTTATTACTTAAATTATTTAAAATTTATTGGTTTATTCCTAACTTCTCTCCTGACTTCCAGGCTCGTATCTCCAACTGTCACAGATGTTTTAAACTCAACAGATCCCAAACTGATTATCATTATCTTTCCCCCACCAATTCTCCTCCTTCCCATCTTCCCTCTTACTGGTAAGGGATACACCATCTTCCTAGACATCCAAATAACCAAGATTGTTTCCCCTTATTCTTTATCCTCTACACATTCAATTTGTTGCCAATTTCTGTTAATTCCACCTTCAAAACGTCCCTCTTATTTGTCCCCTTCTCTATATAACAATGCTGCAGTCCTTCAACACCACTGGATCTTTGGTCCACCAGCATGACATCTTCCATGATTCCAATCAGACTTCAAGTGCACTAGACTCGCCCCATCTTCCTAAAGTGGAGATCGAGCCATGCCATTTCTCTGAATCTCCCCATTTAATACATTCCAGTTGCTGTTCTTCATTGCCTCCAGGTTCAAATATTAAAATCCTCGATTTATGCTCTTTATAATTCCATGATTTAATATGAAAATATCCTCAACCATTGCACTATGGAATTACTAACTTATATAACAAATGTCTCCTGACTTCTGTGTTTTTAGATTTTGTGTCTGCTCTTTATATTCCTGCTTTTCCTTTATTATCAGGATGTAAAGTTTGTACTTAAATTTCACTTCTTCAAGTCCTTACTTCTAATTTATTATTTTAAGTCAGCTATGTGAATTTGAAAAATCTGTTATATTTTTTTCTAAGTTAAGACCAAATGGGCTTGAATTTTTACTGAGCTTGCCCAAAAGGATATAAAATTGTTTAAACTCTTCAACCTAGCAATACTACTACTAGATCTTGACTTTGATGAAAAAAACAAAAGGATTTATATAAAGAAAATTTTTCAAAGTAATTTTTTGCATAATGAAAAATAATTGGAAACTGAAAGCATACCCATCACTTGGGGAATCACTGAACAAGTGGTGATATATTATGATGAAATACTGTTGTGCTTAAAAATGATATAGGGATTTGTTTCAGAAACAGGTTATTATGAATATGATAATAATATGGGAAGATTAATGTGAACTGATGCAAAGTTAAGTAATCAGAAGCAAGAGAAATAAATGTACCCAGCAGAGGCAATAATGTAATGGCAACTCAAACTTGGCAACTTTGATCAGTACAGTGATTCATGACAATTCCAAAAGATTTATGATTTTTAAAAAAATGTTGTCCATCTTCACATAGAGAACTGATGGACTCTGAGTGCAGATCGAAGTATCTCATTTTCTCTTTATTTTTCTTTCCCACACTCACAATTTCTGCTCATTCAGAAATGTTTTCCATGGCTTCATATTGTTTAATGCGTATCATGTTTCTTACCTTCTCAGTATGCAGGACAGGATGTGGAGAGAGTTTGGAACTAACATAAAATTTTATAAAGTAAAAAATTCTACTGGATTCTAAGGTTTAGAATGGAAAGCATTCTTTAGAGCCTGAAGTCATGAAAACCTCCTGACTATGGCTGTTTTTGAAGTTGCCTGAAGGACCTGGAGAATTTTTAACTGGCGGGTCTTAGATTTACCTATGTAATCTCACCCACCTTGGCTAACCCCTTGTGATTCCAAACATCTCCTGGTTTTTGATTAGGCCCCTTCATAATCAGACTATTCTGTCAGAGACCTTTTCAGGTAGAAGAGAAAATTTGGAGGACACTTGGAGAGGAATTTAGTCTTTGAGTATGACTACTTACTCATTAATATTGTTTTCTAAGAAATCAAATAATTACCATAATTGATTATATTTTTATGGAACTTGAGACTTTTCCAATTGCTTTCACATGCATGATTTTTTAAAACGACTTAAAAATCAAAATAGGTCTCGTAGAATCTCTGTTATACAGACAAACCTTCTTTACATGATTCCTCATTTTTGTCTCTCTTGAAGCATCTTTTTTCATCAAAATCATGCCAGATCTTACTATAAAAATATCTATCCCCATCTAAGATATTTAGAAAACCACAAAAATCCTTTTGAAAAAAGATTCTATTGATTACTGTCTAGTATAATGAATAACATTGTGGTACATTTTTGAAGTGATGAAAGGTATCTGAAAGTATATGGTTAAAAATAGAATTTCCACTGTGGTTTCCAGGTTTGTTCTCATGTTAGAAGGGACTTTAAGAAAGTACAGAGGGAGCAGATCTTACAGAGAGCTATAGTTAGATTCATGATACTCAATTATGTGTGGGGTTGTCTGTGTGAGCCTTTCTTATGAGTGATGGGGTAATAAGAATGGAATACAGGCTGGCGTGATGTAGAGGTACACACTGCATGGTACCGTAAAGAAATATGGAATACTGAAAAAAGGCTATCTACATAGATTCAATGAGACTCATTCAAACTGTTAAGATAAATTGGCAGTTTCTTCTTTCTGCAAAAAAAAAAAAAAAAAAAAAAGAACAGATAATATAAATGTTTCTAGTTCAATTCAACTTTAAAAAGCATTGTATAACTATGTTTAATGCATTGTGCATTGTTCAATAAGGAAGATCCAGATATAAATAGGGCATAATTTATGCCTTAGCATTTGCTTGATGGTGATCATGATTCAGGAATGAGTATGTACTCTCCCTTTTGATGTAGATAGAAACCCTTCCATGCCCTCCCATTCTGTAGGATTTTGTCCACATAATTCTATTAAAAACTTATAAAGGATCTGTCCAATTTCTTGGATCCTTCCTCTTCTTATTTTTAATATGAATATATCACTTGACCTTCTGTATATTGTCTCTCTCGTTACCTGATTAGTCTACCTCCTTTCCCTTTTACACATGGATTCTATATATTTTGTTCCAATTCTGACACACAAATCACCATTGGTATGCATGACACAGCCTAATGTTTCAATGCATCCTTTTTTGGAGATTTGTAATTTTGATTATTCCAAAATTTGATGAATGAATGAGAGGTACAAAATAAAGTACTGTAAGAAGGCATAAGAAACCGTTTCCAGTTAATGTAATCAGGCCAAGTGCATCAAATGATATTAGTCTACATTTGAAGGGAAAAGCCTGATTTCAGTAAGCATAGATGACAGGGCAGGAGCAGATGTAATGATGAAGGGAATAAATTATAGGAAATATAAATATCATGGACTCAGAGGTTAATTTACAAACAAATACTGAGCATCATACCAGGTGAGGTATTTCTAATATCTAATATTTCCTCCCCCATCACATGAAAGTTTCTGCTATTAAAATGTGTATTTTAACCCCTTTCAGATTTCAGTTTCATCAAGTGTTTTGTGAGACTCAATATAGAATTGGTCAATTGATTAACCCTTTACCATGTTTTATAGTTATATTTGGTTCAATTGTAGAAAGAGGGAGAAAGAGACAGAGACAGAGACAAAGACAGAAACAGAGTTAGTTGATCAATAATAATAGAACTGGAGACTCCAGAGGCTAATTAAGGATGCATAAGTTCTGAGTCCTAGTTCTGTAGTTTAAATATGTCTAATCTGCTTCTTTAAGGATTTTATTTCTTTAAAAAAGTTGCTTTATTTAAGATACATAATTCCACTTATAAGGGATTTTTGAGAGTTAATGGAGTCCAGGGAATGTGGCGAATTCATCTTGTTAGTTTCATAGCTAGAATTCTCTCTTCTCCATCTTTCCTCTTCCCTTTTTCTTCCATCTCTCTTTTTCTTTCTCTCTACCTTTGTTTATATACCATGTCTATAATTTTAGTAATGTGGAAAACACCCCAAAGACTATCTATAGCAACTTGGTGATTTATAAAAAATTTGTATCAAAATATTTATTTTAGATTGAAAGGACACTTTTAAAAATTGTGTTTATTCATTTAAAATTTTTGAATCCCAAATTCTCTTCCTTCCTCCAGCCCTACTCTCAAACCATTGAGAACACAAGCACTGTGATACCTATTATTCAAATAAAGTCTTAAAAGTATATTAAAAATTAAATGGATTGGTTTGATTACATAATATTAAAATTTTTTTGCACAAACACAGGTAACAAGGCTAGGATTAATAGCCAAAAATAAACTAGGAAAATCTTTGTAATAAGCTTTTTTCATAAAGATCTCATTTCTAGGATATATAAGAATCTGAAAAAGATCCATTGCTTAATTGACAAATGATTTAAGGGTCAGAGTGGATAATTATCAAAGGAAGAAATGCAAGATATTTATAGCCACAGAGAAGACCTCCCCAATCACTACTAATTAGGGAAATTAAAATTAAAGTAATTCTGAGATTAAACCTTATACCCTATGGAATGGTAAATGTAACAGAAAGGAAGCTGATAAATGTTGGAGTTTCTGGTAAGCCTGTGAATGGTTGCAACCATTCTCAAAAGCAATTTGTAATTATATGCAAAACATTTCTAAATAGTTCATGTACCTTTACCTAGTTATCCCTCTTCTAGATCTTTACCAAAGAGAGAGAAAAAGTTATATGCATACAAAAATATTTATATAAGTTCTTTTTGTGATGGCAAAAACCTGGAAACTAATGATAGAGCATCAATTGAGGTATGGCTAGACAAATTGTGGAATATGCATATAATAGAGTACGATTGTGATATGGGAAATGAGAAAATAGATGATTTCAGATTTATAATGTATATATGTAAATATATATATATATATGTATATATATACATATATATATATTTATGATCTGATGCAGAATAAATAGGCAAAGCTCAGAGAACAATTTATACTCTAAAAATCAATATTATAAAATGAGCAATTTTGAATAATTTTATAAACTGTTTTATAATAAAGTTTGCTGACTCCAAATAATTTATACAAAAACAGTAATATATGAAAAATTTTGAAAGCTGTTAAAACTGATATCTCTTCAATAGCTATTCATGATTCCAGAGGGCCAATTATGAAACATGCTATCCATTACAGAGAGGTGATGAATTTAGGGTACAAAATGAGATATCTATTTCTATATATAGCCACTGAAGAAATTTGTTTTACTCGTCTATGAGCATTTGTTACAAGAAATTTGTTTTCATTTTATTTTTCCAATTATGTCAGGACAGTATTGAGAAAAATATGTTTTTCTCTCTTTTTTTAAATATTGAGTTTGGGGTTGCTGCAGATATGGAATGTTTCATACACTTTTTAAAAAAGCGATTATATTTGTTTCACTTTATTTACTCTATTATAAGAGAGCTCTTACAAAGTCAGGATGATCTATAAATGTTTGTACTGTGAAAGCAAATCTTATCACAAAGCTTTTAAAAAGGAAACTGTATTAACACAATGAGGATTTCCATTATTTAAATATTTTTTCCTTTTTTTGAGGATGATTTAATATTCTTGTTGATCCCTGAGTCAGCAGGTATATGAAGATGGATGGATACCTTTTCCTACAAAGCAAAATAGCTGCTTCTGAAATTTTTGTTGACTTTTCCAATGTGCTGCATCTTAAATGTAGACAATCATATTGTTAAATGGATTACCTGCTTTGAGTTTGCTTTCCAGTATTACTGATGCATTTTTACTAATTCATCTTTAAAGATTCCTTTAATAACATGTGGGTCATTATATTGCAGTGGGTTGTAAAGATTGTTTCATGCTAATGAGCTACTTATGTTCTGAAATAATTTGAAGTCATTCTGAGTGCAAATTCTTTAAGATTAAAAAATTGCTTCCTGAAAAAGTTAGGCATTTTTGGAAAAGGCATAAACTATTTTGAAAAATTAAATACTCATTTTTAATATACTCTAGGTGATAAAAATTAAAGACATTTTGGAAGACTAATATAACATTAGCTAAATGCAGTAAAACTTGTGATCTGATCAGACATATATACAAGATTATATTCACAGATATAAAGTAAAATAAAAAGAATTTATTCATAGCATAGAATTGATGTTATTTTTATTAGTTTTTGAATAATAATGATTTAAGTGGGAATAGGGATAAAATTATAGAGATGTGAATTAGGAAATACTTTGGAAAAGGGAAAGAAAAGGGTCAAGTAGGATTGTGGATTTTGTACATAGAGGAAACTATATGAAGAAGGTTCAGATTCTGACCAAGAGAGCAGAGAATTGGTGAGTAGAGAGATATAGTACAATATTAAGAAAAAAAGATTGGAGAGTCAAGGCATTCTATAACTGAAAGCTAGCAAGCTGAATTTCACATCAGGGTCAAGGGGAATAATAGAAAGCAAAGTCAATAAAAACAAATGTTGGGAGAAAGGGAGATATCAGGACAGCTGATCCTTTTTCACTTTTTACTCACAGAAATGTCCTTTATTATAAATTTTTTGTATTGTCTGTATGACATGATGAGGAAGGAAGAAAAGAAAAAGGAAGGAAGAAATAAAAAAGAAAGGAGGGAAGGAAAGACGGAAGAGACAGAGGAAGGAAGGAAGTAAAATTACCTACTTCAGTTCTATGAGCCCAATGTTTTCCCCACATATTCATTTAACAGGAATTAAAAGAACAAGGCACTGTGATAAGGTATTGTCTAGAGTCATGAAAAACTGAGTCCAAATATGATCTCAGACAATTACTAGCTGTGTGACTTTGGACAAGTCACTTAACCTGTTTCCTTCAATTTCCCAAACTCTAAAATGGGATAATCATAGCACCTACCTCACAGGATTGTAGCAATGATTAGATGAGATAATCACTATTAAAATCTTGGCACAATGCCTAGTAGTAGTCATTATATAAATATTAGCTATTAACTGTTATTATCATTACAGAAGAATGCTGATTTTTGAAATGAAAATTCTGTTTCTGCCCTTAAGTAAATTTACTTCTCTGGGTCACAGTTTTTCATATGTTAAATGGTGGGGTTGAACTAGACCATCTCTGAGGTCCCCTCCATTTCAGTTTGTGGTCTCATGATCATTAAATTGCAGTAATTCCCTCTGAAGTGGGAAAGTTTGAAGTTCATCTCAGAAAAGATGATGCAAGTGTTTCCAAAATGCTCCGTTTTTTCTGAAGGAGGAAAATGGAGCGGATGTTTCCTTACCACCACCTACTGTTGCTTTGCTAATGTTCTCTGATGAGCCAGATGGTATCAAACACAGTTCCTCTTCCATAGTTTTCTTGTCTGTGCTGTTATTTATGAGCCAGTAGAATTCACTTATTCATTTTATTATGGTTCTTTATCCCTCTAGATAATAAATCTAAATAACATGATTCTGAATAAAAGTAAATATAATTTACACTATTGATGAGGTAAAAATTGGGGGAGGAGAAAGTCCCATAGTATTTACTGAATTTGAAGTTCTCCTGATACTTCAATACTTTCCCCAAAGATGATGTGAATGCAAATAGAGCATCATAAGGAAAAGAGAATTCCATTAAACAATATAATAAATAGAAGCAACACGATTCATTTTATTTTTGCTGAAAGTGTATAAATTATGCTCATTATAGGCTCTCTGTGGGCAACTGGCTGATTCTGTCTTCTTATTCTCTGTTTTCAACTTGACTCAATATTTTTTTGGAAGATCACATTTTCCTATGATTAACATATTCCTATATTTAAACTTTTTTATGTTATAATTATAATATATTATATATTTATGTTTGTAGATATAGATATGTATATGTAACGTAACATACATACATATATGCACACACTTTAATCTGCCTTGTTTAGTGAAAACTTACTAGTAAGAGTTTTAAGCTTGGAGTTGCTCTGTAACCTGGGCACATCAGCATGTGATTTCCCAGACAGGGCAGCAGAGCAGAGGGATTGACTTTACACAGTTTTTAAAATTTTCTTATGATAAAACAAAAGTTCAGGTTTGTTGTATTTTTGAAGATCCTAAACTTGTATAACTAGATTGAGTTGTATACAATGAAGACCTTCGTAAGTTTTTAAGATGGATTCCTAAGCTTGGGTGGCAGGTGGGAGACTATCATTTTTTGTTTGTTTTGTCACAGATTTAGAGATGGGAGGGTCTTTCATTTTGTGGTTGAAGAAATTAAGATTCAGAAAGGTAAGAGTCAGAATCTGAACCCAGGTCTCAACTCCAAATCCCTTTGCCCTGTAGCATGCCTTTGTCCTTCCCAAATCTGTCATGTTGCTCTGAACATAGGAGCCTGTTAAATACGTGTTGGGGTATATTGAAGCTCTCTGAGAACAATGCTACAAGCATCCATGATCAAATATTTAATCCTCTTTTTGGAATTCGAGGCCCTTCACAACCTGATCACCTCCCCCCTTTCTAGTCTTCCTTAACCTAACCCCCCCCAGCTCATGCTCTGGGATCTAGAGACTTAGCCCTCCTTGCTTTTCCATTTCCTGACTTCAGGCATTTTCACTGACTGTTTCCCATGCTTGGAATACCATCTCCCTTCTCCATCTCCTTCATTCCCTGCCTTCCTTCAAGTATCAACTAAAATCCCATCTACCAAAGCCTTTCCTTAGCCTCCATAATGCTCATTTTTCTCTCTAATGAACATCTCTAATTTATCCTGTGCATATATTGTTTGAGCATGGTTGTATCTCTGAGCCCTTGAGACCAGGGACCATTTTCCCAGAGCTTAACAGTGTCTGATTCATAGAAGGCATTTAATGCTCTCCTTCTTTTCCCTCTCCTCTCCCTCTCTTTCTACCTCTTCATCTCCTCTCCTTCTTTCTCTCCCTCTTACTCTCCTTCTCCCTCTTCCTTTCCCTCTCCTTCTCCTTATCTTTCCCTTTTCCCCTCCCTCTCCCTCCTTTTCTCCCTCCTTTCCCGGCTCCTTCTCTCTCTCTCTCTCCTTCCCTCTCTCTTTCTGTTTGTGACTCTTTCTGTGTCTCACTGTCTCTCTGACCTCTCTCCACCTCCCTTTCTCTTTTCCTCACTCTGTTTCTCTCTCTGCCCTCACATCTCTCTTCAGAATCACAGATCTCCCTCTTGTATTATGTTCCAAACTTAAAATCAACAATTTAAAAGATGAATATTATTTTATGAACACTTCCTTCCCTCCACCCTAGCCCCATCCCTGAAAGGGTTAGGAGAAAGATGATAAAGGCTTACTCATTAAAATAAATAGAAAGACTGGCAAGGAAACTTGCACTTACAAAGTTAATACATATCCATCTCCACTTGATTAGTCTAGTACTTTCAGTGTCTAGCCTACATGATTTATTAAGGCAACATCCCATAGTCAGGCTCTTAATAAATCATTTGTCTGCAAAAATAACATGACAAGAAGGATGCAGCCTAAAGAAAAGGTCTATTTGCCTCAGGGCAACTCCCTTTATCACTACCACAAAGCTGTCTAGAGTTTGCAGGGGAAACTCCATGCACTAGGTGCTCTTCTTTCTGTAGAAGCCTATTCAAGCCATTAAACCAAATGAGAGAGAAAGAGAAATGAATCTATGATTCTTATTATTTTAACACAATTGAAAAAAATAAAATCATGCTAATGTTTCCAAAAGGGATAGTTTATGCTGCTTCAAAAAATTGGTGTCTGAAAAATTAATGGTGTCCAAATTTTATATTGTTCAAATTTGTAATAAGAATGAGGGTTTGAGAGTAGGTAGGGTACTGAACTTGAAGTTAAGAACACCTGGGTCCAAATTCTGCACCAGACACCATTTCTATGCCTCTCAGCAAGTCATCTCCTTTCCTGTTTTTTCATCTTGAAATACAAATAATAATAGAACTTTCCTCACAGAGTTGATGAAATGATCAAATGAGATGTGCATGTTAAGAACTTTGCAAACAATATTATTTGACAGTATTTAAATTTAAATGTACATAATTACTATAGTCTGTGGCAAAGTGTTTTGTGTCATCTTTAAAGCTTACCCAAGTTGCACAGTTCTTCACATGTATTCTTTTCTGTTTTTCTTGGTTTTCATGAGGAGTTAAAAGGTTAAAACAAAACATGGAAATACCAAATCAACCTTAATTTTGGCTAGTTATATGACTTTGTATTCCTATGTGAAATATATAATTAAAAACTAGTATAGGAGCAAATGCTGACAATGAAAAATGACCTGCAGAGATAACTATGTTTAGAAAAGACCAGGGAGTCAGAGAATCATAGACTCTTAAAATTGAAAGGTGTCTTAGAAGTAAGCTAGCCCAATAATTTTCCCAATGGGAGAATTCTTTCTTTATCATTGGTGACAGATAGACTTTCAGCATCTTCTTGGACACTTTTACTGACTCTGGGAACTCACTATGTTGTAAAGCAATTCTGGTATGCTAGAAAATTATGCCCTTTGAAGAAATTAAACCGTTGCTCTCTATGATAGTCCTACAGCTATTTGTATATGTTTATGTCCCTTCTTCAGTTTCTCTTTTATAATAGAAACATGCTCAGTAATGTCAAACACTCTTCATGTAAAATATATTTTTAATCTCTCACCATCATATGGATGTTCACTTGTTTGACAATATTTCTTCCTAAGAGGCAGACAGTAGACATCATCTAATTATCATAGAGTACAGCGGAATCAACCCCACCTTTATCAGCATACTATAAATACAATCTGATATTTTTCATCTTAATAAGAAATGATTACATTTTTCCTAAAAATCTCAGTTCTTTCTCACATGAAATAGAATCTCTCCAAATCTTTGTGTTGCTTGTAAATAAAGGATTATATGAACCAAATAATAAGTTTTTTATCTCACATAGGATATACTAAATGTATCAGTTCTGTAAACTTAAAATTATACTAAGAATTTTGAGACAAACAGTATTTTCATTTTGTTGATTTTACATCATCTTTCCAAAAGCATAATCATAATTTAAGCAGTAATTCCCTATAGAGATGAAGTTATGGTTTCGTAGTTTAACATTTGAAGTATATTTTCCAAAAACAAAAATTATAAAGCATTGCCACTCAATCGTGGTACAGATGAAAATCCAGGATTTCAAAAAAAAAAAAAAAAACTATATGTATTTATCTTCTAAGATGTTCTCTCTTTCAGTTAAAATAAATAAGTCTGCATTTAGGTTTCTGGTTTGCCTTCATTTTAGTCTTCCCTATTTATATTTTATGATGCTTTGATGAGTGGTGATTATTAATAGGGAGCCAGGAAGAAAAATTTCCCCAAAAAATTTTACCAAAAAGCAATCACTTTAAGATTAACCATCAGAGAAGTGGCTATCTTCAACAGTGATAGGCTCCAATTTAGTTCTAATTGATCAGTGATGAACAGAACCAGCTACACCTAACAAAAGAACATTGGGAAATGAGTGTGGACAACAACATAGCATTTACACTCTTTCTGATATTGTTTGCTTGCATTTTTGTTTTTTTTTTCCCTAGGTTATTTTTACCTTCATTCCAAATCCGATTTTTCTTGTGCAGCAAAATAACTATATAAACATGTATATATGTGTGTCTGTGTATGTATGTTGTATTTAACATATACTTTAACATTTAACAGGAATAGAACTACCTGCTATCTAGAGGAGGGGGTGGAGAGAAGGAGGAGAAAAGTTGGAAGAGAAGTTTTTACAAGGGTCAATGTTGAAAAATTACCCATGCATATGTTTTGTTGATGAAAAAGCTATAATAAAAAAATAAAAGAAAGATTATCCATCAGATGGGGAAAACAAACCAACAAAAACTTTCCATTGATGAGAAAAGGAGTCAAAGTACATCAGTGTGGAAAATTCAGTATGAAGTATTTAGAATTCTGCTCCTACATTCCTTGTGGAGAATTTACTACAGAGAATAAAATTTCTGCCCCAAACTTACATCATGAATTGTAATATTGGTGTTTTTAAATATCTGATGGCTATATCAAGGTTTTGCTGAAGCAAGCTGGAACTGGCTAAGAAAATCCAATTTTCTAAATTTTCAGTGTGATCTTTTGTACCTTGGACATTGCAAAATGTTACAAATCGGTGCTTAATTTATTTCTTACATCTTAATAGAGTGATTGAGAAAATGATTATGCAGATTGAACTTAAAGGTGTATTCTGAATTTTGAAGAGACAGTTGTTAAACACTTATCAGCATCCTACTTTTGGGAGCACAGAAGAGATGATATATTTGTTCTGCTTTGAGAGAGGGTAAGACTTAATGTGATGTTTAACAAGTTTGAGAGACATAATTTCTGGGTAATTAATCATTTTATTAATAATGCTAGAATATTATTAATACAAAGAGGTCAGTAACATTTTCAAGTACCAAAGACTCCTCAGGGCAATGGACTCACCCTATAAGTTATCTTGGAAGAGGATGGCAATTAACTCTGATTGATTAGGAATTAATGAGAAAATTAAAATTACAATGAGAAGTGGGCTCCCTCCCAGGAGGGCCTGAAAGAGTGATGAGTCACTCTTGGACCAAGACAATTTCTCTACATCCAGACCATTCCAGCCTTGGGCAATCTAGACAAAGGCCCATACCTGAATTGAAACTGGCTTCTGTGGAAAGGCAGAGCCTTCATCCTGATGCCCAAAGGGAGGGATTCACCTTAGATAAGAGATTACTTGTAAAGTTAGTTAGCATCTGCTATGATTGAGGAGAAAGTTCAGTCTTCCTGGATGGAGCTTTTAAAATGAGGACTTAGAAAAAGGGAGAACTCGGGATCTCCCCAGATAATTGGTGTTAATATTCATTTCTCTCATTAAGAACAGCTGATAAAGTTGCAAGGAGACCAATTTCAACACCTTGTAATTGAGAACTTTCTAAAGCTAGAAATCCACAAAAATATCAAGGGGGGTAATTAGAGTTTTCCTAGTTAGTAGTCTTTAAGCAAAGTCAAGGAGAACAGCTTTATGAGAAAGTTGTATGGAGGTTGTATGGAAGTAACAATCCTTTTTTAGTGTGGTTTAAGACTAATTAGTCATTGAATTTCCTTCTATTTAAGAAATTCTATAGTTCCATAAGTCTTCCATTTCATATAAGTTATGTTTCCTTTAGTTAAGTTAGAATTAACTTGTCTTTATTAAAATACTTCTTCCTAAAAAAAAAATAAATAAATCTTTACTTATCATCCCTATTAAGGTCATATAATGTAGTATACAAAAGATAGGCCTGGTTTTAAATTCTATTTATGACACATATTCTAATCCCTACCTTGCTGTGTGACTCCTGGTGAGGGAGGCATTCTCACTATACCTCCGTCAGCTTTCTGAGAGCATCAGTTGTGGATGAGTCATGTGTCTCCCTATAATGGAGAAGCTTTCATGTACTGAGAGCATTCTAACTCTAAGAAAACAAATGTTTATTCTGAACAGTATTCTGTTGTGAGTCCCCAAATCCACACATTTGATCCGGTGAGTTTGAAGTGGCAACAGTTTTACCAAAGAATCACAGATGAAAAGGGAAAGATGTCATCAAAGAATCGGATAATATGAAGAGAAGATGTGCTGGTCATATAGCGAGGTCAGGGATGACATAACAGGTGGTCAGGCGGCGTGTTCTCCTGGTACCTAAGCAATGGAAGGGTAAAAAGAACAAGGTCCGTTTCTGGCAAATTTATCAGAAATCTTAAGAAAGTCACAAAAAGTGAACATGCATGGATGAGTTGCAGTGAGCGTAATTAGAACTTTGAAACTGATGAGATTGCAGGTCCACTTGGGCATTTGAGAACTACAAATTTGAAAAAGTTCAGGTTTTGATATATTCATAATTTTCATATTCCTAAGCATGGTCCACTGCCTTCTATCTAGTTTGGGACCTCCATCCAATACCATAACATCTGAACAGATTAAGGACAACATAAGATCTAGATTACTGAACTTCTTAAGTTCCTTCAACTAATAATATCTTTAATATATTCTCAGCTTTTAACTAATTGAGGTCCCAAACATGGCATCTTTACGCCGGCCATGTCAAGGATTTCTGCCCACTGGTGCCAGCTCCAGCTCTGGTGTCTTTCTACCTTTTCACTTTACTTCCAAGCACCACAATAAACCTCTTTTAGGATAAACCCAAAGGGGTTGCAGGGGAGCTCTATTTGACTCCCTGTACCTTGAATCTGCCACTAGACCTCAATTAAAGCCTAATTTCATTTAGATACTCCTTATCTAGTTCTCATCACTTGCAGTGATGATCCTTATGATCCTTCATCTTATGACTCTGTGGTATTTAATTCACATAGTCTCAGACTCTGCTTCAAAGTGTATCTCTTATGAAACCTAGTTTTCTTTTTTAAAAATAATAGCTTTTTTATTTGCAAAATATGTGCAAAGATAGTTTTCAACATCCAATTTTGCAATATGTTGTATTACAAATTTTCCCTCCTTCCTCCTACCCTATCCTTGGCCGCAAATAAACCAATATATGTTAGATATGTGTAATTCTTCTGTACATATTTCCACATTTATCAGGCTGCACAAGAAAAATCAGATTAAAAAGGAAAAAAATAAGAAAGAAAAGAAAAAGCAAGCAAACAAAACCAAAAAAGGTAAAAATATTATGTTATGATCCACATCGATTCCCAACAATCCCAACAATGCAGATGATTCTTTCTATCACAAGTCTATTGGAATTGGTCTGAGTCACCTCAGTGTTGAAAAGAGCCATGATCAGAATTGATAATCACATAATCTTCTTATTATTGTGAACAATGTTCTCTCAGTTCTGTTCACTTCACTTCCCATCTGTTCATGTAAGTCTCTCCAGGACTTTCTGAAATGATCTTGATCGTTTCTTACAGAACAATAATATTCCATAACATTCATATACCAGAATTTATTCAACCATTCTCCAACTGATGGACATCTACTCAGTTTCCAATTCCTTGCACTACAAAGAGGGCCGCCACAAACATTTTTGCACACATGGGTCCCTTTCCCTCCTTTAAGATCTCTTTTGGATATAGATATAGACCCAGTAGAGACATTGCTCAATCAAGAGATATGCACAGTTTGATAGCTCTTTGGGCATAGTTCCATATTGCTCTCCAGAATGGTTGGATCAGTTCACAACTCCACCAACAATGTATTAATGTCCCACAGCCCCTTCAACATTTATCTTTATCTTTTCCTATCATTTTAGCCAATCTGAAAGGTATATTGTGGTACCTCAGAATTGTCTAATTTGTGTTTCTCTGATCAGTAGAGATTTAGAGAAATGGATTTTCATATGGCTAGAAGTGGTTTCAATTTCTTTACATGAAAATTGTTCATATGCTTTGACCATTTATCAATTGGAGAATGGCTTGTATTCTTATAAATTTGAGTCAATTCTCTCTATATTTTAGAAATGAGGCCTCTATCAGAACCCTCGGAACTTAACCTATTCCACTGATCAACTTGCTCTATTTCTTAGTAAGTATGAAATAGTTTTGATAACCGCTGCTTTATAATTTTCAGTGTAGTATAGCTAGGCCACCTTTATCTGCATTTTTCATTATTTCATGATATTTTGTTCTTCCAGATCAACTTTGTTATTATTTTTTAGCTATGTAAAGTAGTGTCTTAACAATTTGACTGGTATTGCACTGAATAAGTAGATTAATTTAGATAGAATGGTCATTTTTATTATATGTTTGATCTACCTATGTGTGCTCTTTATTCTTCCAGTTGTTTAGATTTGATTTGATTTGTGTAGAAAGTATTTTGTAATTGTGTTCCTATAATTCCTGACTGTCCTGGCATGTTAATTCCCAAATATTTTTTATTTTTACAGTAATTTTAAATGGAATTTCTCTTTGTATCTCTTGCTGCTGGACTTTGTGCTGGTGATTTTTGCAGATTTATTTGGCATCCTGCAATTTTGCTAAAGCTGTTACTTGGGAAATATAATTTTCTAAGCAACTCTAAAACACACTCCTTGCCTTGCATCTGAATACAATACTTTTGATTTTACCTAATGATGAATAAATAAAATGCATTGTGTAATGTAGAAATAGTCTAATTTAACAAATGTCCTTTAGTTGATTAGTATTTTATGAAATCGGTATGCTTGTCTGTAGCTGGACCTCTGCTTCTAAATATGAGGGATTGAGGCAGTCTACATGATTCACTATTCATCTAGATATATAAGAAGTTAAGTGCTGACATAATCATTAAGCTAAATATTTTTAAAAAATATCTTTCTGGATATCTGAGAATTAGGAGCAGAAAATAACATTTTCCCAACTTATCAATCACTACCTCTAAGTTCAAGTTTTTGTGTTTTTTGCTTTGTTCTACAATATATTTTCATCTTTGTAGTAAATTCCTAGCTTGGGAACTGTGTCCACTGATGTAGATTATCAGTTTATCTCTAAATCATAGTCTGACAGAGTTTTCTGGTACACTAAAAGTTTAACTGACTCTCCTGGGTTCAGAATGACCAAATGTATTAGAAGCAGAATGTACACTTAAACTTAAGGCTTTTTGATCCCAAAACCTGTATCCACTACTCCATGTTTCCTTCTTGCAAAGTCAAGTTAAAAGAATGTTTATAGGGTTATTTCTATTTCTAGTCTCATCACGGAATTGTTATAATATTTTAATTAATGAATTGAATTCTATTTCAGCATATGCAGGTTTTCAGATATACATTAAACAGGATAGGAATATAGTCACAAAATTATTTTTTATTATGAATTTAAATATTTTTATGAAATTAAACATTATAATATATGAAGACAATGAAACTCTACTATTGCAGTTTATATATATATAAAGATATATATATATATACATATATATGCATATATACTTATGTATGTATAATATGTATGTGTGTTACATTCAACCCATATGTATCAATGATGTATTGCTTGTCTACTTTTCTTGTCCCCTGCTAAACTTCCATTTACTTTCTTATGTTTTTTTAAAATAAGTCTATTATAAATTTTAATTTCTTGGTACCTTTTATATCACCGTGATATTTCCCAGAATATTTTCCCTTCCAGAGAATAATTACATATAATAAACTATTTTTAAAGTCAAAAGAGGAAAATCAGCATAACTTTCAATACATTGAAAAAAATCTAAAAATATACATAGTGTACACCACCTGGGGATTTCCCATCTCTGCAAAGGGGTGGAATGGGAATGTTTTCTCATAGCTCTTTCAAGTCATACTTGTTACTTATAATTTTGAAACAATTCATTTTTATTGTTATTATTCTTGCTTTAATTTTCTATCCATTTTCTATGCATTTAAAAGTTTGTTAAAACGTTTATGTTCTCCCCATTATTGTCACTACTCATCAACAGCCTTTCCCCCACATTCTCCATTCCAAACATCTTGTGCATTCTCACCAAGTTCTACTTTAGTGAAAAGTAAAGTTAAACAACTAATGTTGGTTGAGTTTGAGACATTTTTCATTACAACTTTGAAATTTTTGTTGCTCATTGTATCGATCATATTTCTTAAGGTTTTCAAATCACATTATTATTTTATAAGTTTTCTTGTGAATTATCTTCCTGTTTCTACTCCGTTTACATAAGTTGCTTTTGTCTCTTGTTTTACCTTTTGGGTGATCTTTAACTTGTTATTTTTTTATATTTTTTGTGTTTTCTTCTTTTCTCATACCTGTAACATTCAGGGTCAGCTTTTTCACCATCCAGTGCTCTTGGATGGATTAAGCTGGGGTTATTGGGTCCTCACCCATCTGTACTATTAATGCCTGGCTGCAGTTCTGGCTGGGGTAGCTGGGTATATGGCCAGCAGTTTACTTACAATCTCTGGTCTCTACTTCTATTTCATGGTAGCCTCAGCCCTGTCACTATCTCCTCCCTGCGTGATCCAAAGATGGGATTTGATTGTGTCTTCCAGGATGGCCCTTATAAACCCTGATGAAATATCTGAAAAATCGTCAATCTCAAGGCTCTGGAAGACCCTTTGTCATGCTGTCTAAGAGGGTATTTCACTGACTCTGTCTTTTGCTCGTTTTAGACTTCTTGGAGTACCCTGGATCCTCTCTAAATCAGACTGGCACAGTACCATTATTACTCTAACAAGCCATGCCCAAGAACACACTGGCTCCAGGACCATGCCAGTTTCTAGCTCCCCAACAGGTTCTTTATCTAAGACATTATTACAGACTTCTGGCCACCCTGTGCCATCTCTCACTAGATGGAAAAATGCCTTGCTTTTCCCTTCAGGTCTTCATGGTCCTTTTCCTTCTGCTGCCTTTTTAGCCCCTTTGCTGGGCTTAATGTAGGAGAGCTGGTCTTCATGTCCCCATGCTAACTGCAAATCTCTTCATTTTCTTAAGATCTCTGCTCTTCTGATTTATTAAGCAGCTCAATCCTTCGACTTCCACAACCATTTTAGAATACATTTATGGTTTAATACTTAGACAAGAGTTCTGTGATAATCTGCTGCAGATAGGAGAATTCTTACAGATGCTTATATTAATGGGGAGAAAGCATCATGAGATAGAACTTTGTTTTTGATGATCTGTGCCTTTCCTTTGATGATCTTTTTCTCCATGATCTCATTAGTAGAAAGTGTATAAACTCATTATCTCTCTCTCCCTGTTCCCCCTCCTCCGGAAGCCCTCACCTCTTCCTAGTTTCCTTATTTGTTCCACGATTGCCGCCATCTTTCCAGCCATGCATGTTTATCAAACCATCATTCTTTCTGCTCCCCTTTCCCTCATCCTTTGTATCCAATCTATTGCCAACCCTTGAGAACTCAGCTTTAACAAAATCTTGCACATCCTTGTTGCAGGTCTGTTTGGTATTCTTAAGAAAATGTCTTGGAAACTGAAGGAATTTAGTAAAGATTATACATTTAAATGATGAGGAATACTCCATCAAGTTGTAAAATTGACATAGCTTGTAATTAATTCAGAAAGGAGATCATAGTAGGCTTAAGGAGTTATTGTTAAATACTGCCCCTTTTTTCTTGGTGTTCTTTGATACACACACACACACACACACATATATATATATATGTGTGTGTGTGTGTGTGTGTGTGTGTGTGTGTGTAGTAAGGAAGGTATTATTATCCCCAATTTAGAGATGAGCAAACAGCCTGAGAAATAGTACAGTTACATGACTTGCTCAGGAGCTACACAGGTATTAGTAGGTGTGCAGTTCCTCCTGCAGAATCCAAGCTCAGTTCTTCCTAACTCTAAGTTTAAAACTGTTCACTAATGAGCAGAACCAAGAGATCATTGTACACGGCAACAAGCTTAGATGATGATGAATTCTGATGAACATGGTTCTTTTCAACAATGAGATGGATTCAGGCCGGTTTCAATGATCTTGTGATGAAGAGAGGAGAGAACTGTGGGAACTGAGTGTGGATATAACATAGCACTCTCACTCTTTTTGTTCTTGCTTGTTTGCATTTTGTTTTGTTCCTCATTTTTTTTCCCTTTTTGATCTTATTTTGTCTTGTGCGGCACAGTGATTATATAAATAAATATATAAATATAAATATATATTTAAACACATTTAACCTATATTGGATTACTTGCCAAATATGAGAGGGGGTGGGGGAAAGGAGGGAAAATTTGCAACACAAAGTTTTGCAAGAGTCAATGTTAAAAAATTATCCATGCATATGTTTGAAAATTAAAAGTTTTAATTAAAATAAATAAAAGAGGAGAATAATAAATAAATACTTATTGATTATTCAAAACAAAACAAAACAAAAAACTGGGTATTACTCAATTCCTAATTACCTATTCTTTTTGCCTTTTGAATTCTTCTAAGGAGCATCTAGGACCTGTTTCCAGAATACAGGTATATCCATACTGTACTCTGTTAGCTTGAGGAATTGGAGGTAAGAATCAAAACAGGAATTTTAATTTGTTTTTTTTTCCCTTGTTTATACTGTGAACATCTATTTTCTCCATTCCAAATCCTATTACTAGTTTTATGCAACTCTGAATTTTATATCTTGTTCATCTGGTGAGTATAGTTTGCATCTCTCATTGACTAAATTGAGCTTGATTCAGATAATATACATATTTTAATGAGCTCTATAATTAAAGACATTTTAATTGGGTTATTTGTATGTCAGAAACTGGTATCTTTGGCTGAAATTACCACCCTAGGGAAAGGAACTCAGAAGGAGTGCTTCAAACATGAAACAAGCAACAGAACCTAGCAGGGACTTTTTCCATCACTGATATTTTCTAAGGTGATGATTGCCCTAGACTTTCTCTTGATAAGACTATAACTCTTGAAAGATGGGAATAGTGAATTTTATAGAGACCATTTCTTCAAGCAGAAAAACATATATAGTATGTGCTAAAAATATTGTTCACCAAATTCACCAAGTTCTGCATCATAGAAAGTTCTTTTCTCCTATTTTTCTTTTGCAAAGTGAACTGGTCACGGTTTATTTGGATATCTCTGGTGAATGTTCTGATAGAGGGACAGATCACTTAACAATACTCATTTCATTTTCAGGAATTAGATCACCTTCCTTCACATCTTTGAAACTGCTGTTGTTCATACCTGTACTGAACTCCCACCTCAACTCTACTTACGAAATTTCTACCTTCCTTAAAAGTTCAATTCAGTTGCTTCCTCATTCTACCTTGGCACTTGATGACTGGAACTTTCATTTTTGGCTTTGTACTCTCCCCCAAGCATCAGGGACATAATCAATATTTATTGTTTAGGATCATTAAACATACTGGTCAGCTTCAAAATCTTGATACAGCTTGATCTCTTCCAATTCAATTCTAGGCATTGTGTACACAACACACACACACACACACACACACACACACACACACACACACACACACACACTTTTTTTCTGTCTGCTTGCTTTAAAGGGTGTGTACATGTCTATAGCTGTATTATATATACATCTATATGTCTAGCCAAATACATAGGCTGTATATAGTTGCCATAATTTGGAGCATATGCATTTTGCATTTACCTTGCATTTTCTAGGTTGAAAGGTTAGATCAACATCTTTTATTTTGCTTTTTATTTTATTATAACTTATATAAAGGAAACATAATATCTCATAAATTAATAGAAACAGAATATTATAAGAAAATAGGAGCATTTGGAAATCTGTGGCATCAAAAATGGCTTATCAAATTTTAGCCTTTGTCTAGAAGCAATTCCATGATAAAGTGGTTTGTGTAATGATATGCTCTTATTTTTTCCCTTGTCTCTTTTTATTTCTGGTTGTTCTTCAGAGAGAGACTTAGAAAATACCCTGGTGGGGCTGAATCTAGGAATTGTTCATGATATTGGCAGAACCTTCTATAATTGGAGGATTTGTTTTTCCATGTATTTGCAGTAGAGGACTGTGGGTGAGAATGGGCAGGGTGGTTGAGAAGTATTTGAACAAATACTGGTCAGAAATTGAGTATAAAATAATCATAAATAGAAAACAGGAAGAAATTTCAAAGTGTGATGGGGACTAATTAGAATGAGAAAAATAAATTGGAAAGTAGTGCCTGAAAGAGAATCAGAATTAAAACTTGGAATCCTATTGAGAGCATATATTCTAAAATTGTGGTAGGGTACAGCCTTATTGGTGCTTTCCAATTTTTTTTTTAATCAAGGGTACTCTCAACCCATGTATACATTATTCTTGTAATCTTATAGAGATCTCAAAGCATGGATTGCCAACCTTTTCTTGGACTGATTTTCTTTTGGGAGAATCATTTTTGGCAACTTCTTTTTGTCTTGAGAATTAATGATTGAATTTTTTGATAGGTATTTTTTTTACCTGAAGTATGAATTATATGTTTTTGATCAATTCTAGCTGCTTTTAATATCATTTTCTTGGATGCCATTTTTATTGCCACATATTTTGTCTGATATTCAGTGGAAAGGAAGAAAGATAGAAGGATAATGAGATGGTATCATCTGCTTTTTCTTAAAACCTTTTATTTCTCACAGATTTATAGTGAGAACTGACCTTAAAGGTCATCTACTCTTATACTCTTTAGGAACCAGTGTTCATAGAATGGCAATGACTTGCCTCAGTTATATAACTAGTAAGTAGCATAACCAAGATCTGAACCCAGATTTCTGATTCTATATTGACTCAAAACATTCAGCAGGTGAACACACACAATTATCATGTATTTGCACTTGAAAAAAAATCTATTGGGACTTTGATTTAGTCCTTTTGGAGGAGAGAAAGGAGAGTTGATATTGAAGACACAGAGAAAAAAAAGGTAAACAGAATCAGAGTGAAGAGATTTATTTTCTCCAAACCTTCCAAACCAAACTATTTATAGAAATATCCACATATTTAAATATAATAATGCCTATTTAAAAATATTAATTTCAATTTTTAAAAGATCAATAATCAATGGAAATTTTTAAATTAGTTTTCTTTAAATAGAGAGATTGATCAAAAAAAAAGTAGGAATTAGTTGAGATTCCTTTTATATTTGGGACATCAATAACATTTGCAGACCCTTATTAAACTCTAAGAAAGTATGCAAAATAATCGTTAGGTATTTTAATGTTTATTATAGTTAGCATGTTTTATAAATGTCAAATGTATGACATAGTAGTGCTGAATTTGTATGTACTGTTTAGACATACTATGCTATGGTGAAGTCCTTTATATAATCACTTATAGTACATACATGCCCCTTATTTTGGACTCGGAACATGATTTTTCACATTTTAATCATTAAAGACTTTTATTTTCATTTTGCTTTTTGGTATGTTGCTGATTATATCAATGATTTATTGGTAACTTGTTCTTGGAAAGAAACCAGGACTTCTATTTATAACTTTCTTGCTTATTAAAAAAAAAAAAAGTTATACTTTATGGTAATCTATGACATGGTTTCCTCGGAATTCATTATGGGCAAATAGGGTAGGAGAGGAGAAAATACTATTTCAGTATGAAAAAAAAAATTAAAGGGAAGGTAGGTCAAAAGGTAATCCATATAAGTGCCATGACATTTTCTTTTTGATTTTCCTTCTGTAATTTTCTTAGTGATCCAAACATTTCTCATGATAGGATACCAGGCTTGTTTGTATTTCATGCCACTTAGATAAAATGGATAAATTTCATTAGATTGATGTTCATTCTCTTTGAGCAACATTAAAGGTGCTGATGATCTACCTTTCTCTTTTTCCCTATATTTGCATGTCACCTTGATATACTTGGTTAACTGAAAACATTCCTTCTCTAACATTCAACAAACTGTCAATGAATTTCTGTAGTGGAAACATTTTAAAGTGTTAAAACATAAAACACTTTACATGCTTCATTGGAAGAACTTATACTTAGAAAATCAACCAATTTCTACTTAAGAAATCCCTCTTTAGAAGCATTATTTTTATTCACTTTATATGATTTATTTTATATTATAAAATACTGCCACTATATTATTGAATATGAAACATCCCCATGATATTTTCAATTTATAAAAAGTGATTTCCTTCTCTTGGAAAATAAACAAAATAGATATCGTTTATTCATCTAGTTTTATCTCTGATTTAAAAGCATGAAATTTTAAAGTGGGAAAATGACCTTAAATTTCATCTGATCCAATCTTTATATAAATGGCAAAACCCATTGTAATATCCTTGACAAGTGATTTTTAGCATCTACTTGAAGGTCTTTGGTTAGAAGAATCAAGGTATTTACTTATCTGTAAAATGTGGATATTGATAGTAGCTATCTTACAAGGTTGTTGTGAGTATTGAAATAACATTTGTAAAAGTCTTTGTAAATATTAAGGTAGAATATAAATGCTAGATATTTATTGTTGTTGTTGTTGTTTTTCGCAAAGACATTGGTAAAATTATTGACCTGTATAAAGCCCTGTCTGGTTATTAGCTCTGTGATTATCATTGTTGATGCAATCCGATTGACTTAAATACTTTCTCCCAGAGAACCCAGAAAGAATGACAAGTCTATACATGCAGAGCATGATCACCAAATGCATTTATTTACTGTCTTTCTCTTTTGATTGTTATATTCCAAAGATTCCAAGACCTATTTATCCTAATTGGTACATCTGTAAAAGAGACCTTATACCATTCAGAACATATGATAGTGCTACTGTAGGTCTATCACTGCAGTTCTGATGAAGGTAGTTTTGAAGGAGCTTTTATGTGTGCTGCTTCAGCTCTCATTTACAATCCCCCAAAAAAGAATTCCATGTAATGCTGCTGGCAGATGTTTCCTTGAATCCTTTTCATGTGAATATTCCACTAATGAGTCATATGTTCTTTCATTAGAATAAAATAATATAAGGTGATTTTTTCTTCGATTTCTCAACTGAACTAGTAGAATTATTTGACTGGTTCCTAATCTAGCTATTGTGAATCATCTCACATTTTGTTAAGAAGGACATGGTGGAAAAAGTGCAAAAAAAGTATTGATGAAATAACATCTATAACTCTAACTCTACTTTGACCATTATATTAATTTCCTGATCCATAAATACATGAAGTAATCAGGGGGACAGAAAAGATTGAGTTGAGAAGGGAATTCAACAGATGACTCCAAAATGATTAGAAGAATTTCTTTTTTGCATTTGAAGCTTGTGCATTTAGTTGAAAATGATTGGGTCTTGTGATTTGAAATTATTAAATTTCAATTATATCAATAAATAAATTGGGGAGGTGAGAATAATGGTCTGAGCTGAACATACTTTGTAGAAATATCCTCTCTCCAATCCATTCTTTGTCAACTTTTCAAACTTATCTTCCTTAAACCAGAGGTTGGAAATGTGCCACTTAGGCATTGAAAGAAAGATCTTTACAATGTGAATCTTTCCTATCTTTAGTTGTATTGTGTTCCAGACAAATTCCCTGTATAAAATAAGCCACCTCCCAGCTTTTTGTCTTAGCACAGGCTATTTCCTCTGCAACACTGGATTTGGAGTAAGGAAAATTTGAATTAAAATCTTACTTATTAGCTTCTCCCTTTTGACTCAGAATTCTGGCTTCTTTTAAGTTTCAGTTTAGGTGCTACTTCCCACAATGAGCCCTTTCCTATTGTCCCCTGCTCTCCAATCATTAGTGTTTTTGCCCCAAACTCTTATGTTTACTTAGATATATATATCTGTATGTTTACTTCATTAATCATAAATTATTTACATAAATTTAAATTTCATTCCATTCATTGACGATTAAGTTTTATTTGATATAATTAATCTGTAATTTAAATTTCATTAAAAATAAGTGATACTTGTTCCTACCTGTATATTTACTTTACTTCATTAATCATAAGCTATTTATTTAATATACATTTAATTTTATTTATACGCTTGACTAATTTTTATTTATTAATATAATTCATTCTGTAATTTAAATTTAATGAATAAAAATGAGTTATGCTTGTTTCTACCTATATGTTTACTTATTTTTGTTATCTTAGCAAAAATTAGACATGAAACAAGTTGAGTAAAATTTTAGGAAAGTTAGACTTGATAATTAATGGGAAATTTTGGATGATATTGAGAATATTAAATGAGAATGAAAAATGTATTCAGCTATATTTTAAAATATGACCATGTGTTAGGATATAAAACTTTATGAATCAACAAAAATATGACAGAAATAGTAAATGTACATTTTCTCTGACAATAATACAATAAAATATCCTCTATAAAGGACTCTTTGAATGATGGATTAAAAAATAAATTAGAAATTAAATAACCTAAACCTACAGAATTCATGAGTCAAAGAACAAATCTTAGAGACAGAATATGAATCCATTAAAGGTAGTGACAACAGTAAGGCAGCATACGAAAATTTATGGAATATTGTCAGGACACTACTTTGGGGAAAATTTTAAATTTTAAAATATTACAGCAGGAAACGTGAGAAAGAGCATCATATAACATTATATAATAACAACAATGATAACAACAACAGTACCTGGAAAAAAAAAGACAAATTGAAAACTCCGAATTAAATGCCAAATTAAAAAAATACATTAAATAATAACATCTATCAAAGGAGTAAATAATACATTTGGAAACAAAACAATCCTTGAACTAATAAAAGATATACTATTGGCTAATTTGATATTTTTAAAAGGGAAGTAAATGAAATTACTGGAATGCAAAATAAAAAATATAATTAGTAAGAATTCTTTTATCCAAATATATGACAATAAAATTGAGAATCTAAATGGAAGAGTATTTTTAAGTATATAAATTTGTCAGATTAACATAAGGAGAAGTAGAACACTTAACCCTATGTTTTAAAAAAAAAAATTGAACAAGGAATAAATGAGGTTTTTAACAGGGAGGCAGGAATAGGACCAGATATATTTACAAGTGAATTTTATCAAAAAATTTAAAGAATGACTGCATCTAATACTCTGTGATCCTTTGAAAAAAAAATGAAGAAGGAACCCTGTCAAATTCTTTCTCTGTTAAAGACTATGAAGAGTAAAAAGAAAGAAATAAATCTGCAGATCAATTTTCCTGATGAATGTTGAGGCAAACAAAAAAGTTAAACAAAATGTTAGTAAGAAGATTGTAGCAATATATCATAAATATCATATCTTATGACCACGTGGGATTTGTTCCAGAAATGCAGAACTGGCTCAATAATAGGAAAACTGTAAGCATAATTATTATATCAATAACAAAACCAATATCATGTAATTATCTCAATATATACAAAAAAAACTTTTGACAAAAAGACCCCACCCCTTCCTATTAAAACCTCCAGAAAGCAAAGGGATAAAAAGTTTTATCTATCTGCCTAAAAGCAAGAGGAGTCATTTATCTGGGTGAAGATAAAATTAGAAGTCTTTGCAGTAACATCAGGGGTGATGTGAGGAGGCTCATCACTATCCAATATTGTAGTAGAAATGTTATAGAAATAACCGAAGAAAAATGAAATGGAAAAACAATAAGAATAGGCAATAAGAAAATAAGACTTATTTTTGCTTAGAGTGTAATGATATGCTTAAAAAACCCTAGAGTCAACAAAAAATTCAGTTGAAATAATGAACAACTTTAACAAAGTTACAAAATATAAAATAAGTCCACACAGATGATTAGAATTTTTCATATTACCAACAAAAGCCAGCAGGAGAAGATAGAAAGGGAAATTCCATTTAAAATAATTGCAGACAGTATAAAATATTTAGGGATCTACTTCCCAAGACACACATATAAACTATATGAACACAGTTACAAAACACTGATCTAAATAATTTGAAAAAAATATTCATTCTAATTGGTAGACCCAAGTCAATATATAATAGCCACACTACATAAAGCTTCTTCTTCAGTACCTTACCACTACATCATCTGTTGTTCAGTCATTTCAGTGCTTAATTCTATATGATCCTCTCTGGGGTTTTCTTAGCAAGGATAGTGGAGTGGTTTGCCTTTTTTGTAGCTCATTTTTTAGAGATTACTTTCCCTCTACTCTCATATTTTGTATATTCTCTGCCACCACTAGGATGTAATCTCATTGTGGGCAGAGATTGTTTTATGTTTTCTCAGTAACCTCAGTGTCTCAGGCAAAACAATCACTTAAAGAAAAAAAATGTTAATTTATCCCTTGCTTAATTCTGTGATGTCAAAAATCCTGTTTCATTCTATATTAAAAACTGGGAACAGATTTTTTAAAAATTAATTTTATAATTATAACATTTTTTACAACATTATCCCTTGTACTTCCTTCTGTTCCGAATTTTCCCCTACTTCCCTCTACCCCCTCCCCTAGATGGCAGGCATTCCCATACATATTAAATATGTTACAGTATATCCTAGGTATAATATATATATGTGCGGAACCCGAATTTTGTTGTTTTTGTTATTGTTGCAAGGAAGAATTGGATTCGGAAGGTAAAAATATCCTGGGGAGAAAAACAAAAACAAAAAAATGCTAACAGTTTACACTCATTTCTAGGAACAGATTTTTAAAATGAACAAAAAAAAGACACTGGATACTTGTTAAGTTTTCACTTCAGACCCATAATTGAAGCTCTTTTTGGCTTTATGTGTTACCCTAAATTTATTTTTCTTTTTGGCTATTAGTATAGTTTCTATTAGTATAATTTTCTTATCTTTAGAGACAGGCAATTTAAGGAGAGAAAGGGCTGCTATATTATCTTTTTTTTTTTTTTTAAGTTGAACTCACCATGACTCTCCTAAAATATTTCTGCATTTTCTAATTGCAGGTTTTAGTTCAAGCCTTACACAGGTATTCAAAATTTATAGAGAAAACAGTGCATCACAGGGGCTCTTTAATAGACAAGGAAAGTCTAATTAAGAAAAGAAAGAATAATTTTACCAATATATGACTCTAAATTGTTCCTCAATAATTCTAAAGAAGATAGAGAAATGTTATTTTAAATGCCAAATGAATTAAAGAATCAATATATGATATTGAGAAAAAAGTATTATTTTTTCCATAAACTGAATTTTAAAAGAAATAAATATCACTTTTATAAATTATTAATTTCCTCACATACACAGACAATGCTCAGGTCTTGCTTCTACCTTAACAGATACTCTTTGAGATTCTGGAAATTGAGATTTCAGATATGAGCTTAAGGAATAATGGGATATGTTCCATAGCCTTTCAAAATCTTCTGATTTCCTTCATAAAAAGTACCACAGTAATAAAAATTAAGGTTGTTTTAAAGCATAAATCGAACAATGAGGAAAAGACAGGAGTAGATTAAATATTATGAATATATCATCTATTTTCACTTCTGGATGACATATTTTAGAAATAATATTAAGAGTATTATCAAACAGAACTATTTTTCAAAGAAAGTGACCAGAATGGTGAGGAGATGAAGAAATAGAAGACAATGTCATGTAAGGATCAACTGAAGGAACCAGTGTTGGCTCGTCTTAAGAGGAGAAAAAGAAATTGGGACATTATATTTTTGTGTATTTGAAGGTCTGTAATGTAGAAGTGTAATTGAGGTTCCTTGAGAACAGAAGTGACAAATTAAGGCTTTCAGACAATTAGAAATATTCCACAGTGGAATGGTAAGTCTTGGGAAATACACAATCCCTTTTATTGGAAGTTTTTGAATGGAGGTTGGATAACTACTTGCCAACAAATATTACTGAAGTGATTTGATATTTGGTTAAGTTGGACTAAATCACTTCTGAACTTCCTCTTTAATTCTGAGATTCTGTACTTTAAGTTTAAATTAAACTTATTTTCACTTTTAAAACATGTCAAAAAGTAATGAGTTTCACAATTTTAGATTCCCACAACTTATAACAAACGAATTTCAAAATAAAACAAACTTGAAAGGATAAAAAAAACTTTTAAGTGAATGCTTTTTTTTTAAATGAAAACTTATATTTAGTACTTTTTTTGCTCTACTTTTTTATTTGCTCTACCATTATGATATAAATATATATGTATATATATACATATATATATATATATATATATATATATATATATATATATATATATATATAGTGAGAATAACAATAGAGTATACAGCTAATTGATATCAATGTTTTCTGGACTCAACACAAATATTCATTATGAGAAGACAAGGTTTAAAAGTCTCCTATCAGATTCTTTCTTTTATCTAGTTTTAAAAAAATAATTACATTTGTTCTGCATTAAAGACTCACATCTCACCAAAAAAATGAAAGGAAAAGAACTACAATTGGGAATGTCTTTCTTCCAGCATTCTTTTCATCTCTCTCCATGGCTCCTGGTCTGCTGAGGTCTGAGAAAATAGTATCACTTGGGAGATTTGGAAGTCACTAATACAAGTCTTCCAGTGATGGAAGTATTTTGCTCTGGTGTTTGCCCTCCCTCTGTTCTTTTGTACCTAACCATCTGTCATGCTGCTGGGATCCCCAGATACGTGAGCGCTCTGATCTGACCTGGTGGTCCTCTCAGTGGTCCCAGCCGCCCACCCCTTCAGACGTCCAGGCTTTTCTTTCTACCTGCAGTCAAATCATTTTACATGTGTTGTCTTCCTCACCTTATACGACAGGCTACTATACTTTTGGACTTAGGAATTTGTACTGGTTTCTTACAGATTTTAGACACTAGATTTTTTTATGAGAAACATTCTAAGCAAATAATTTCCCCCAGCCATTCTCAATCTCTCCCTTCTTCCCTTCCTCACTCTCCCCCACAGACATCCAATATTCCCAACAATTCTTATTGAAATAATGATTCTTTTTCCACACTAATGCTTTTTAGTCTTCAATTTATTATACAGGAATCTCTTATATGTAACAAGTCTATTTTTCCATTCATTCATTAGGTTCTATTGATTTATTTTTCTATTCTTTTGTCTAATACAAGAGTTTTTTTTTTTTTATAATTATCATTTTATAACACATTCTAGACAAGTCCCTCTTTACTAACATAATTTCATGGTTCCTCTTTTTTTGGATCATCTGTTTTTGGTATGATATTTTTTTCTATAAGGCATCCTATTGGTATCTTGATTAGTATTATATGATATCTATAAATTAAAATGAGGAATATTGACATTTTACTCTATTTTTTCAACTTAACCATGTTCAGATAATATCTTGACATTATTCAATTATTTAATTTCTGTCAGAATTGTTTTGAAGTTTTTTTTTATTGATCTACTGAGTCTTCAGAAGCAAATGTGAAACCTTTGATAAGTTTCATTATTATTCTATATTGACATTTTATTCCTATCATTTTTTTTCCTATTTTGGAGAGAGATGGTATATAGACATCAGATAAGTTTTCTCATATTCCAGTCCTTTGCCAATTTTTTTTTAAGACAAGTCAGTAATTTCATTGATTTAGGGTACTCTAGAGAAACAATTCCCTCTACTAATGCAAAATAGCAATTTGTAGTTTTAGAGAGATGTATTTGCATGCTGGAAATTAGGAGGAGGATTATATCTTGACCAAGGTTATGATCAGGATTATATCTATATCTATATCTATATCTACATCTATATCTATATCTATATATCTATATCTATATCTATCTATCTATCTATAATATTATCTTGACCAGGGTTGCACATGCAATATTTGTCATAAGTGGGATTTGAACTTACATTCCTCTTATATGTCCTTATATATACCATTCCATGCCATCTCATATTTATTACTTCACTTACATTTTACATTGAGTATTGTGTTCTGCTTATAAATATTCATGCTATCTGTGAATAAAAATATTTTAACTTCTTATAGATGCGTATTACCTTACTTTATTTTTCATATCTTATCACCATACAGAATGTTAGATATAAATGGTCCCAGGAGATATTATACTTCTATATCAAGTTTAATATGAATACTTCTCTAATCCCCTTCCCCAGCTTTACAATAGCTTTTTATACCCAACTGAGTGACTATGTTATCCTCTCATGGATCTATTTCCAATTAATTTAAGATTCAAGTGCCCTCCCCTCAACATCCCATCTTCCCCATTCTCTGTAAAAGTTCATTCAAATCTATTTTATGTGAGACAATTTACTCCTATCATTCTCTTTCCTCTTCTCGTGGTGCATTCTTCTTTCTCACCCCCAAATTTTATTTATTCATTATTTTAGATATTCACAATATTCAGCTCATTCCTGTCCCCTCTGTTTATGCTTAGTCTAACTGTCCTAATAATGAAGTATTTAGGAGCTCTGGTGTGCTAGTGCTCCTCCTTGCTCTGAGACGAGACCTAGAACTCTGACTTGGGATCCTAGTAAGACATGCAGTAGGGTCCTGTAGCCTGTCATCTCCTTCTCTGACTCCCTCACGATCTGTCTGTGGGCAGATAGCTTCTGAATGGACAACTTCCCCCCTGCAGCAGCTCATTCAGGTCACCCCAAGGCTTACTTCAGCCTGAGCTGGTTCAGCCTGGGTTAGACATCATCTCACCCTAATGTGACAGGTGTTTTCTGCTGACCTAAGTTGTCTTAGGTTGGAAAACTCTTTCATCCCATCTCTTTGTGAGTTCTGCTGCTTTAGAATTTGTTTAAAGGGATTATTAAGAGGGAAATTTGAGAGAGCTTAGGTCAGTCCCTGTCTTTTTCTGCCATCTTAGGTTTGCCCCCCCATAAATGAATTGAAGTTCATGTTAGACATGGTCCTAAATAAAAATATGCAAGGAAGAAGAAGGCAGATGAATGTTAAGAGCAATGTGTGGTCCGATTTGAACACATGAAATGGAATAATGAGAGAGTAGGCTTGAAAGGTAGATTTGGAGTCAGACTATGAAGATTTAATTCTTGGCTGAAACATTTATATTTTAGCTTGTATAGCAGTGAACCACTGAATAATTCTTACTTTGGTTTGTTGTTATGTTTGTTTTTTCTGTTTGTCTTTTCTGTTCTTTACTTAAGCAGGGTATGACCTGCTTAGGTCCATACTTTTGGAAGGTTATTGTGACAACATGGACAGACTAGAGCAAAGTTTTAGAGGTAGAACTGATAGGACTCAGAAATGGATTAAGTGTATAGATTGAGAGAGTTAATGGGAGAGTAAACAATAGCTCCAGGTTTTATGGGCAAGGTGATTTGGAGGAGGAAATGGAGGATGACATCAACTAAAAGAGAAATAAAAAGAGAAAGGAAAGAAGGAAAGAAGGGGAAGAAGGAAGGAAAGAAGGAAGAAAGGGTGGGAAAGAGGGAGGGATAAAAGAAGGGAGGGAAGGAGGAAAGAAGGAAGGAAGAAAGAAAGGAAGAAAGGAAAGAAGGAAGAAAGGAAGGAAGGAAGGAAGGAAGGAAGGAAGGAAGGAAGGAAGGAAGGAAGGAAGGAAGGAAGAAGTTAAGATGGTAGTTTTATCAATACACTGAATTTAGTTTTCAATTCACATCAATTTTGAAATTTTAGCAGAGTATTTAGATAAGGATAATTAGAAAACATTCAAAGGATGGGGCTAGGATTTGAATACAAATAGATGTGAACCCCTTTGGAATAAATGCAACAACCATGGAAGAGGGAAGAAAGAGAGAAAAGGAAAAATAATGGACAAAAAAGCTGTTGGAAACCTACAGTGTTGAAGGATTTGGAGGAAGACAAATGAGGTGGGTAAATGGTGGTCAGAGGTTTATGAAGTGAGACTAAAGAAAAAAAAGATTAAATAAACTCAGGGATGATATTCAGTAGGATGGAATAGTCAATAGTGTCATTGCATCAAGATTTTTAACATGAAAGCAAAAAATAAGATTATCATAAAGGTTGAGAAAATGTCATTGTATATATCATATAGAACACTTTGGGATTTTTTAAATTATTAGGCCAAAATATCCTTTACATATCAGGTTTTATTTATGGATAGTCAAGTCTATTAGACTGCTTTTTTTCTTTTTTGCATGTTGAAAAAAATTATAATTGAATGTATCTTTTATGCTTTGAAATATGTTGAGACAAAATTAATAATGAACCATTTCAAACATTTTCTCTTATCTCAGATTTTAAATATTTTATTTCATCTCAGATACTTTATCATATAAAGAAAATATCAATTTATTATTTCTTTTAGCAAATGATTTCTATTTTAAATCTACAAACTTATCTGTATGTAATTAC
This sequence comes from Sminthopsis crassicaudata, assembly GCF_048593235.1. Classification (NCBI taxonomy): domain Eukaryota; kingdom Metazoa; phylum Chordata; class Mammalia; order Dasyuromorphia; family Dasyuridae; genus Sminthopsis; species Sminthopsis crassicaudata. Next base: position 33,015,348 of record NC_133622.1, read on the forward strand.
ATAATTCTTACTATTTGATTACCATTTGTAGATTGTGTATAGGAGATACTGCAGTGATATGGAGAGATGACCATTGACTTATAAGACTAGAGTAAGAATATAAATTTCAACACATTTTCTTATGAATACGTAGACTCTGCCAAATGGAAGGGTTCTTAGTGGCCATATATTCCAACTGCTTTCTGAATAAATAATTTTTCAAATACTTCCCAGGTATTAGTTCAACTTTTGTCTGAAAATTTCTAAAAAGAGGGGAATTATTACTTTTCAAAAAGTCTATCTGAGCTTTAGACAATACCAACTGATGATCTTCATGAGTCAAGCACAATTTTTTCTTTTGGCAGCTTCCACCTTTTGATCCTAATTCTGTTATCTGTGGCAAAGCAGGAAATACCTAAGACATCTTTACAACAACTGTTTCAATACTTTAAAAAAATTACTGTGGTTCAATGATCATTTTCCTTATTTGAAAAGTGTAAGTTGTTCTTTCTATACTCCCTACTTCATAGGATATTGTAAAGAAAACATTTTATGAACCAAAATACACTAGAAATATTGGTAGTTTTTATAAATCAGCAAGTCAAATCAAGCTTTTTGAATCTCTGGTCCTTCATCTAAAATCAGAAAGATAACGTTTTTACTACTTATCTCAGAGAACTGAAGAAAAAATGTTATAAACCACAAACTAATGTATGAATATATATATATATATATATATATATATATATACTCACACATAAATATATATGTATATATAATAGATATTTCCATAAAGCTATGTATACCCATACCTAATATTTATTTAATAGTTTTATATTTATGGTCATTAACAATAATGCCTTAATTTTTAAAAATTCAAATGATTTTATTTATATAGTTGCTTATTTCTTTCTATAATTTTGAAGATTCAAATAAATAGTTTTATCTCACTGAAGTAATAACATAGCCCATTTTTTCTCAAATTTTAGGATAATATACATAAATTTAGAGTGACTTTTTTTTGAAATTAAATAAATCTAAATTTCCCATCAGCAGCATTCAATAGTAGATAGTGTGCCTAATATAAAGGCAGGGAGAATCATCTTCCTGAGTTTAAATCTAGTCTCAAAAACTTATGACCTAAGTGATCCTGGGTAAGTCACTTAACCCTATTTATGTCAGTTTTCTCATCTGTAAAATGAGCTAAAGAAGAAAATGGCAAAGTACTAAAGTATCTTTGCCAAGAAAATCCATGGAGTCATGAAGTGGCTCAATTATAATTAAACAAGAGTAATAGTTTCCTTTAAGTTATACATGCGTGCGTGTGTGTGTGTGTGTGTGTGTGTGTGTGTGTGTGTGTGTGTAAATTGCCATGGCCTTAGTTAGATATTCTATAAGTTTGTTTTTCTCAGAAACTTCATAAGTATTAACTGATTTTTTAAACTGATTTTTGGATTTTTCTCTTTGAATTCCTATTTTTTACTATTTTTTTGAGTTTCATTCTTGCTTTGTCAGTTTACAAGCAAGACTGTCCCTTTGGACCTTTGGCCATTTGACTTTTTTTTTTCTTATATTCACAAAGGCTTGTCTCTGCACCATTCACCCCATCTCCCTGTCACCACTATGGTATCCATATTTTCTCCTACAGAGAATGCAGAGACTGAATATTTTACACTTTTTCGAGTACAAGGTCTAGGGTCTATATAAGTCCTTCAACAAAAAAGAATAACTTTATCAGTATTTTTACTCTCCTTTCCCTTAAGGATAGAAGTTCCGTTTAATTCTTTACAGCTCTGTACTGCCATAATCATACTCTTCCACACCACAATTACATCCTTTTTCCCATCATGGTGCTCAGTGATATCTTCTCTTGTGTATGGGTTATGACTGGGAGATTAAAACTGGGTCATTGTTGTGAGTGGATTGGATAAAGCCTAGTACAGAAAGGAAAGATAAGGCTTCAAATTTGTCTATAAGGTTCCAAGTGCTAGCTTTTCCTGGTATATAGCATAGGCTAGAAGGAGATGAAGAGAATGGTATATTTAAACATTATAATTTACTCGATTATTTCAGAAGATTTTACCTTGCATGGTATATTTATCTTTTCATCTTATAGCTACAGTAGTTTTAGTGTCTTAGAATTGGTATTCCTTTCTTTAAAAATTTATGGTATTAGGTTAAAATTAAGAATGTTTGGTTACAGGAGTTATACCAAAAAACAGCTACTCTGACAAAATATGTTCCCATGATCAGCATGGGATTGATGAAGCCAAATTTTTACCAATTGCATTTTTAATAATTTTTAAAAGTTACCCAGAATTAAGGTCATATTTATTGTTGCTTTTTTACTGGATTTTGTTTATTGAAATTTATAAAAAAAATGTGTTCTTTTAGGCTTAGAATATGTTATTCTGGAGGGCAAAGAAACTAGGGTTATAACCAACAATCATCTACCCAGAAAAACTGAGTATAATCTTTCAGGGGGAAAATGGTAATTCAACAAAATAGAAGTCTTTCAAATATTTTTGATGAAAAGGTGAGAAATGAATAGAAAATTTGACTTTCCAATGGATACGAAAAGACAGTTTTCAGAGGAAGAAATTGAAAACAGTTCTAATGCTATGAAAAGGTGCTCTGAATCACTATTGATCAGAGAAATGCAAATTAACACAACTCTAAGATACTGCTACATACCTGTCAGATTGCCTAAGATGACAGGAAAAGAGAAGGACAAATGTTGGAGGGGATATGGAAAAATTAGGACACTGATACGTTCTTAGTGGAATTGCGAATGGATCCAACTATTCTGGAGAGCAATTTGGAACTATGCCCAAAGGGCAGTATTACTACTGGGGAAGGAAAGGGGCCCACATGTGCAAAAATGTGGCAGCCTCTTTGTAGTGGCCAGAAATTGGAAACTGAGTGGATGTCCATCAGTTGGAGAATGGCTGAATAAATTATGATACATGAATATTATGGAATATTATTGTTCTGTAAGAAATAACCAGCAGGATGATTTCAGAGAGGCCTGGAGAGACTGACATGGGCTGATGATGAGTGAGATGAGCAGAACAGGAGTCATTGTGCATGGCAACAGCAAGATTATACAATGATCAATTCTGATGGACATGACTCTTCTCAACAATGAGCCAATTCCAACCAATTCCAATGAGTTTGTGATGAAGAGAGCCATCTACTTTCAGAGAAAGGACTGTGGGAACGGAGTGTGGACCACAACATAGCATTTTTGCTCTTTTTGTTGTTGTTTGCTTGCATTTTATTCTCTTTGTCATTTTTTTTTTCCTTTTTGACCTGATTTTTTTTGTGTAGCAAGGTAATTATAGAAATATGTATGCCTATATTTGATTTAACATATTTTTACCATGTTTAACTATATTGAGATGACTTGCTATCTAGGGAAGGATTGGGGAAAAGGGGGAAAACTGGAACACAAAGTATAAGTTCATAGCTATTAGATTGGCTAATAGAACAGAAAAGGAAAATGACAACAGGTAGAGGGGATGTGGGAAAAAATGAGACATTAATGCACCATTGGTGGTTAACCAATTGGTTCAAACATTCTTTAAAGCAATTTGGAACTATACCCAAAGGGTCACAAAACCATGCTTACCCTTTGACCTAGCACTAGGTCTATATCCCAAAAGAGATAAAAACCAAAAAGGGCCTATATATACAAAAACATTTATAGCAGCTCTTTCTGCTAGCAAAGAATTGTACATTGAGGTGATGCTCATCAATTAGAGAATGGCTGCACAAATTGTGGTATGGGATTATGGGACAATTGTTCTATAAGAAATGATAGGCAGGCTGTTCTCAGGAAAACATGGAAAGACTTCCATGAGCCATGCAAAGCGAAATGTACTGTGTACAAAAACAGGAATATGGTAAGATGATCAATTGTGAAGAACTTAGCTATTCTCAACAATATAATGATCTACAATGACTCTGAATGATAAAAAGTGCTACCCATAACCAGAGAAAGAACTGATGGTGTCTGAATACAGATCGAAGCGTACTTTCTTGCTTTCTTCATTTTTCTTGAGTTTTTTTTTTTTTTTTCTTTTGTGTGGAATCTATGTTTTCCTTTACAGCATAACTCTTAGGAAATTATTTTTACTTGGTTGCATATGTATAGCCTATGTCTAATTTCTTATCTTTTCAATGTGATGGTGGTGATGGTTAGTTTTGGGAAGGGAGAAAGGGGGAGCATTTCAAGCTCACAATTTAAAAAAAAAAACTTGTTAAAATACTTTTACGTGTAACTGGGGGAAAAATAAAATACTAAAAAGAAAAATTATTAAATTAAAAAATTATCCTTTTATATTATTAAGATACATCTCTTTCTCTCCCAATCTTTCAAATATTATTTAAAGTAGCTCATCAGTCACAGCTGGCAGTTCCTTCCATACCCTGGAATGTAGTTTGTCCAGGTTGATGATTTATATTCATCAACTCATCAAATAGATTCCTTCTTACTCTTCCTAAGCTTTCATCTCCAATTTCATTCTACCTGTTTTCTGTCAAGATCATTCTGCTTTATAGAGCAAACACAAACAAAATTAGTCAAATGGCTTTCAATTTTTCATTATAATCTTCCTATCAATTGTTTCCCCTTCTCTTTTTTCATCTTCCTTTCCCTCTTTAATATGTAAAATCAACCTCTTTTTTCTTGTCCTTTGCATTTTTAGTAAGCTTAAAATCATTCTGAATTTGATCACAATTGCTATTATCCTTAATGTTGCCAGATTTGTAATCATGCTTCTTTCCCTGCCCTTGATTTATCTTCTGCAAGACTTTTGAAAATTTAAGTTGCAGTAGCTAGGTGGCTCAGTGGATAGAGCACCAGCCTTGAAGTCAGGAGGACCTGAGTTCAAATATGACCTCAGACCCTTAACACATCCTAGCTGTGTGACCCTGGGCAAGTCACTTAATCCCAATTGCCTGAGCCAAAAAAAACCCAAAAAGACAAAAAAAAATTAAGTTGTCTTGTTGCATATTCTATACATTCCCTTTAGTCTTTTTTCCACATATTTCTCTTCTACTCCTTGGAATTCTTTCTATTTCTGTCTTCAAAATTTCATTCTTTAAGCTTTCCATCCCTGGGCTAATTCCTCCAATATACTTTTAGTTTGGCCCCACAGTTTGTTTTTTCTCTCTCTCTTTAATAGGCTCTGGGAAATCTTCCCGATCAGTTCCTTGTATGTTTGTCAGTATGTTATAGGGAGGATTCTTGGAAAGGTAAGGACTGGTGTCCTTTAAGGCATCTTCCAATTTTGAGATCTATTTTTTAATATTCATCCTACAAATACTTATTAAATACTTGGTTTATGAAAGGCATTGGGCTGAACATTAGAGATTAAGAGAGAAAAAAAAAAACAGATTCTGCCCATAAAGATCTTGCATTCTACTGGAATCCATACTCTAAATGTAGATAGAAGCTGGGATTTTTGTGTTAAAGTGTGCTGGTAGATTTTGGTTTCTCTTATAATTGCCGTGAGTTAGAATAATAATGGTATTTTTTTTTTTTCTTGTCAGTAGGCGGGTGGCTCCTGGTCTGTTTACTAGTTAAAAACAGCATGACATTTCTTTTATATCTGCATATTGCTGATATCCATTATCTGATTATGCTTCATGTTTTTCTTCTTATGTGAAGATATTTGGAGACATGTTGATTCCTAGAACAAAGGCTCAGTAAGTAGGCTGTGCCCTGACCTTAGCATAACAGTGATCCTTTGCACTCTGGATGATCTAACCCTCTGGTAAATTATATTGCTTTGACTACTAGCACCAGGTGAATCTTCACTGAGGGATTTATGATTTCATATTAATCAATAACTGTTTAGAATTGTTGGAGTTCCCCCCATTTCTCAGGAACCTGAGAGGCAAAGTGCTGTAACATCCTGAAACCTGCACCTATGTAACTGCCAAATGAACCAAACTAGGTATTACAATCCTGTTTCCACTGTGCTACAACTTAGACATTGTCTCTAAGGGACACAAAAATACCTTTACTGTCCCACAAAATGCCAACCATGAGAACTTCTACTTAATATTTAAGAACAATTGTGTTGTGGTTCTTCTGTTTTATTTAAAAAAATTTTTTTTAAAGTATATAAGTCCTGCTTTTGTCTCAGCAAGTAAAGCCCTCTTTCTCAGGAATTGGGGCTTTAGCTTGCAAACATTTTCCTCACTTCTAAATTAGTTAAATTTTGTTTTGATCCCTGATCCTTCTGTCTCTAGCCTTTACAGTTTGACTCTGGCCATGCATGAATCAGAGGCTAATTCTGGTTCAGTTGATATATTATTCACAACATTTCTAAACTCAGAAAACTTTTTATCCTGATCTTCACCTGTTAAAATATTCCCTGTCCATAACAGCCTAGTTCAAATGCCACCTCTTGTGAAACTCTAATACCTTGACATGGAAATAATCTCTTCTTCCTCTGGCATCTTACAACATTGTGCCTATCTTACGAATTTAGCAGTTCTTTTATATTGCACTTTATAACAGCCTCATTAATTGACCCAAAACTCCTTGGGTGAAAGATCATATTTTTTTTCATTTTTTCCTTTAATAATAATTTATTTTTCGCCAATTACAAGTCGACAACTTTTAACATCCATTTTTACAAGATTTTGAGTTTCATATTTTTTTCCTTCTTTTTTTCCCTACTTTTTTATCTTCCAAAGGTTCTAGTGTTTAATTCTAATTATTGACTCTGGTCCCAAACCTCACAAAAAATCCTTTGACCATTTATCAATTAGAGAATTAGGTTATATGCCTATAAATCTTTCTCAGTTATCTATGTATTTGAGAAATAGGACCTTTATCAGAGATATTTGCTGTAAAGATTATGTCCCAATTTTCTGCTTTCCTTCTAATTTTGGTTGCATTGATTTTGTTTGTATTGAATGGAACTGATTGGATAAAGTATTTCTCATTGAGACTAAGTCACATGATCCCTATTCCCAGAGCTGGGAGATCAGGCTTTGGATCTGAAAGGCCCAGAAAGACCCTGGGAAGTCACAATGATCTCTAAAAGGTCAGACAGGAAGTGACAGGGAGTGACATGACATGTGGGAAGAAGATAACTTCAGTGACCATTGGTTATATCCTTTTAATCTATCCAATGAAAAGGCTTGGCTCTTTTCCTATTTAACCATGGCAGAAGCTCCTAGATGTGTCTGGGCCTCTCCCTGCAGGGATTAAATAAATGTTTTCTCTTTGTACTTGAAAATGTCTCTGATTAGTTAATTTGGGAAAGGAAGTAGTATCCATCCCACATAACACAAAAGTTTTTTTTTTAATTTAATGCAATAAAAAGTATATATTTCATATTTCCTAATGCTTATCTCTTGTATGATCATGAATTCTTCCCTGTAGATCTGAGAGCTGACTATTCCTTGTTCTTCTATTTTGCTTATAGTGTCACCCTTTGTAAATAAATCGTGTGCTCCATTTTGACCTTAACTTGGTATATGGTGTGAGATGTTGTCTGCAGCTAGTTTGTGGACTATTGTTTTTAAGTTTTTGTCAAATATTGAGCATTGCTAGGTTACCTTCCTTTGTATTTTTTTCATTAATTCCCTTGATATTCTTGATGTCAAATTTTATTTTTATTTTTCTAGCTCTATCAAATAATTTTTGGTAATTTCATTGGTATGGCACTGAATAAATTAGTTTGGGCAAAATTGCCATTTTTATTTTGTTGGCTTAACCTACCTCTAAACATTTGATATTTTTCCAGTTATTTAATCTGACTTTATTTGTGTGTGTTTTATTACTTTTTATTTCTCTCAGTTTCTAGCACAATGCCTTGCACTTAGTAGGTCCTCAATAAATGCTTATTGAAATGAATCAAATAATGAAATTAAAATAGCATCTGCTAATAGTATACTATGCCAAAAGACAGATGGGAAATCTAACAGATTCAGCCAGTTATCCAGATGTTCTGCTTGTACAATGCCATATATCCAGATGACTGACTTCATTTTTCCATTTTTATCTGTTGAGTTTGGCTTCATGTAAGACAATTTAGTTTCTCAGATAATATATTAGGTGTGAGGGAGCAACAATAACGCTTAAAATCATACCCAGGAGTCTTGCTTCAGCTGGAGGGTGGCGACCCATCTGTGTATCATGAAGACTTTACTCAAATATTGTAACAAATCAGATTAAAAGTCTTCACCCTAACCAGCATGATTCTTTCTCTGAATTCTTTTTCTCCATTCTGAGTTTTGACCTTTAATTTGACCTCTATGCAGATAAACTGAGCTAATATTTTTATTTGGGTAATGGTTCTTCCTTTTTCTATTCCAACACAGATCTCTCTCTCTCAAGTTCTCTCTTAATCCCTACCCAGCAACAATTGTTGCATAAAATTAAAAAAAAAAAAAAAAAGTTTGTTTTTACTACTTTGATCTAGACATTTTTTTCTTTTGTCTAGTTGTTATGTGAATTTCCAAAAATAAAATTAGTATATTTTCACTTCAATTTAATATTGTGTTTAGGGAAAAAAGAATAAAGGAAGAGGCCTAAAGTGAAGTAAAGAGAATATTAGTCTTAGACTGTTAAAGAGTTTTACCCACTGGCATAGATGTTTAGGTTTAAAGGAGTTACAAACTGTTCTTCCTCATTTCCCCATAGGATCAGGATGGCAGAATAAAAAGATAACTTGATTTAAATCAGAGAATATGGCTTCAAATTTTTGTTTTCCAAGTTACTAGCTCTGTGATGTTACACAAGTCTCTTAACATTCTCAGCTTTGGTATTCTATCTATATATTTTTTAAAAAATTAAAATTGTTTAAAATAAAAAATTCTACTTTCTCCTCTTGTTCTAACACTTCAGAACAATTTAAAAAATATATATATTTTATATTATTAAATCAAGAGTCCTTATTTTGATCATAGGTTTTAGTTTGTCCTTTCTTTAGTTTTTTTCTTTTTGATCTGCTCTCTAGATGAGCTGTATTCCTATAAGATGTCTTATAGTCTCTCCGATTTTTATTTTTATTTTGTTTTATTGTTTCTTTGTCTCATAACTTTTGGTTTCTCTTGCCTGATTTTAGATCTCACGAAGTCATTTACTCCTTAAGATTGTGGATCTCCTTTTCTAATTGATTACTTTCCTTTCATAATTTAAATTAAATTAATTTTAGTTAATTTAATTAAACATAAATAGAAAAAGAAAAAAAATCCATGTGTACAGCAGAATGTAAGAGAGAGAATTCAAAATATAAAGCAATGAATTTCTATTTTGAGAAAGCTTATATAATAAATACTACACATTTTTTGAGACGTCCATTTAATCTTTGCTTACTTTTAAGTTTTCTTTTCTTCTCTGTTGTGCACTTTTTACTTTACTTTTTTTCCTCCTCTTCCCCAAGAAGGCTACAATTAAGCATGGATACATATATGTCTACAAACATATATATGTATGCAATACATACACACACATGTATACAATAGATATATACATACACATGCATATGTGCATATACATGTATATGCCTATACATAGATATATATAATCATACATTATATACATATTTGCATTCATATATATATATATATATATACATACACACATATATACACATATATACATACACACATACATATAAGACCACACTGTTTGTCCTGTTTCTCTGAATATGTATATGATCTTGCTTCATAAGTCCAAGTCTTTCCATATTTTTCTAAATGTACTCATTTATCATTTTCTACATCACAACAATGTTCTAACTTAATACTGTCTAGTTATTTTAAATAATCTAAACCAATATTGATTTCTATTTAACATATAATATAGTTTTTCTATTTTATTATTTTGATTAAATCTATTTTAGCTTTAAGTTTGTCTGAAATCACAATTACCATTTCTGCTTTGTTTTATCTAATAAGTGTTATTCCTGATCTTTATTATTATGTTTGTATGTATCTCTTGTTTAGACACTTCTGCTTTACTTTTATTTGCTAGCTTGACTTTTTATTACTTAACCTCACTTGCCTCCCAAACTCCCTCCCTTATCTTCTCTCCTCACCCTTATCCCATTTTGCTAATCCCCTTTTTATTGATCCCCTTTTTCTATTTATTCACCATCTCATTTCATTATAAATATAGGAGACTTTCATTCCCTTCTAAAAGTATATGTTGTTCTCTATTTAATCCTAATACAATGTGAGCAGGGTTTTCTCTATAAAATCTTCCCTTATCCTTTTCCCATTCCCTGATCATCTCATTTTTTTCTAAATTTAGAAGATCTGTATGTGAATGTGTGAGTATATTTTGTGTGTGTGTGTATATACATATATATATATATATATATATATATGTACATATGTGTGTATGTATGTATTGTTCCTTTTTTAACCTATATGAGAGTTGGATTCCAGAACAACCAGTCTTCCTCCCCATCTAGTTCCGCTTTGAATCGCATCATACTCTGTTTGACGCCAATCTTTCTTTCAAACTACCCAATTACTAATTAATTACAATCTTAAATGCACAACTTACATTTCTGCATATAAAACATAAACTGTTAGTCCTTATTGAATCCCTTGTAATTAGTCTTTGATGTTTACCTTACCATCTTGGATCTTGATGTCAATTTTTCTATTAGCTTATAAATAATAAATCCTAAAAGTCTAGCAATTTATTGAACATTCTTTTATTTTTAAATTCAGAGATATATTTAACTTTTCTGTGGATGATATATTTGGCTGCAGTCCCAAGATTCTGGATCTCCTCTTCTGGTTGGTTGACTTTCTTTTCATAATCTTCTTAATTTTTTAGATTGTTCTTATGTTTTTTTATTTTTTTCTTCAATTCCTTTCATTTGGCTTTAAAGTCTTTTTTGAGTTCTACAAATTTTTTGGGGGGGCAGGTGACCATTTGACATTACTCTTTGGAGTAAAAAGACTTTTTTTTTTTTTTTTTTAATTTCAGTATCTCTGACGAACCCTGGTCTTTTCTATTTCTGCAACAGCTTTCTATGTTTGGGTTCTTTTTCCTTTGCCTGGTCAATGTTTTATAGCCACTTATTAGTATAATCACTTCTTGTGTTGTGGAGATAGTACCTCCCACCTGAGGTCCTGCTTCATCTCCCCCCAGCCTGGAAAGGAAACCCAGCTAGGCCCAGGGCTGTCCACTGGCGTGTTAGCAGAATTAGTCTGGAGGTACTTATGCTTAGACCTCCATCCTGGTATCTTTATTCAGATCTTCCTTGACTGTTCCAGGAGGACCACGGTTTGGCCCCAAATCTTGTTTTTTAGTTTGCTTTTACCTCTCTCCATTCATCCTGGGGTGCTATAATATCTTGCTTGTGGAGGAAATCTGGAGAGCTTGACACTTTTGACCTACTCTGCCAAATTCTTACAACTATTTTTTCCACTTAAAACTTTAGAGACTGTTCCTATCTGTTGTTGCTGCTTCTACTATTTTTTTTCTTCAAATTTAACAAAGCTCGACTAAGCTCCCACTGCTGCGTGACAGGCATTATATTATATGAGGATATAAAGACAGAAAGACAAGGTAGTTCCTATCATTAAAGACATTAGATTTAAGATAGGTGTCAGATCACATTTTGCCAAGATAGAACCTGAAGACGTGTGTCTCAAAGCATTATCTTGAGATCAGACTCAATTTCCCAGAATTCTTCTATGTATGAATGGCTGTTTCTGCATCCGGGTCCAATTGCCTTCTAAGACCCATTCTAACAAAGATCAGTGAAGAGCCCATCAAATATTTAAATTTATCAATTTAGGATTGATTATATGCTGGTTCCTGTTATAATATAAAGTAATGATTTCTACATATTTTTTAAATGCTCTGGAACCATTTTTTTTAGATTAGAGAAGAAAAGATTGGGCTGAACAACTGTGTTAGAGAAATATGACATGAAGGAGAATCTAAACTTTTTTATTTCACTTCAGAGGGAAGAACTAGTTGCTGCAATAAGGTATATCTAGGCTTGATGTCAAGACAATATTCCTAAGACTTATAGCTGCTAAAAAATGAAATGGGAAGGAAGAGTCTCTTCAAGCAGAGGCTATTGACCACTTGTCAAGTATATTGTAGGTTGAATTCCTTTTCAAGCATGGGCTGGACTAGTTTACTGCTTAGGTCTCTTCTTTCTGACTTTGAAATTTTATGATATTTTGATTCTTCAAACACTTCTGTTATAACAGTTAAAGGAGTCAGAAAATTGTCAAATAGTTCAACTGACCTGTTTCAACTGGACTGAATCAATGTCCAACTAGCCCTCAGTGGTTCTTTTGAGGTTGTGGAAAGGTATTTTTATATATAGTATTTCCCTTTAATAGGTCTGTAAGAACAGAACTAAAGAGGCTCTCACCAAACACAGGTTCCTTCTAGGGAAAAAGAAATCATCATCTTGTTATCCAGTGAAAATTCATCTTCCCTTTTTCAGCCGAGATGAGCACTTCGTCTGTCCTTCCTTGTAAGTGCCATCTGTGCCCAAATGAGGCAGTCTCTCTAACTTGAAGCAGGGATGCAAGAATCAAATGATCAATCTTCATCATGTTGCCGCGCTTTCGACAGTTAATTTTCTAGAGTAATTTGTCATTGTGAGGAATGCAAGATTTGTCTGAATTTGTGTCAAAGGTTATTGACTGAATTGTCATCTCTTCTTTTCAGTCAATCTGTAAGTACAGGCAAGATCTGGCAGAGGGTAATGGCCTTCTTATGGCCCGGATGAGATTGCCCATGTTATTCACCTTATCAAATGTATCTGGTGTTTTGTGGGTTCATACTGATAGCACGGGCTCAGTGTGAGACTTGGGTTTTTCAAGCTTTCCAAGCTTATTTTTTTAAACATGCAACATGATTCTGAGCAAGAATTCATACTCCAGTCATGTCATCACAATTCCAATCTATTTTCACTAAAAGTGGATAGAATTCACATAAAGAATCTCCAGAGATAGCTAGGATATCCAAAACCACCCAGTTCTTACTCATATCTGATCAGAAAAATCCTCATAACTACTCCTCTGACTAGTGTTTATGTATTATTATGTATTTTGTACATATTTATTATATTTATTTTTATTTACATTATTTATTATTTATATATATATATATATTTATATATTTATTATATTTATTTTTATTTACATTATGTAGTGTTTATGTATTTTTTTAAACTGAGGCAGTTGGGGTTAAGTGACTTACCTAGAATCACACAGCTAGGAAGGGTTAAGTGTCTGAGACCAGATTTGACTCAGGTTCTCCTGACTTTAGAGCCAGGGATCTATCTATTGTACCACTTAGCTGCCTCCTGACTAGTGTTTATTTAGCTTTAACTTGAAGAATTCATTGACCGGAAACCACCCTGTACATAGGCATTCATTCCATTTTTGAAAAGCGCAGTTAAATTCTTCCTTAGTTGAGCCTAAAAAGTCCTTTTTTCTTCAACTTCTACCCAGGTCTCATTTCATTCTCTTCTACTTGACATAATTGATGACAAGTGTCACAGCTTCTGTAATTTTTTTTAATGTTTTATCCCAGCTGAAGACTTTCAACTAATTCTTTGTGGTAAACAAGTTACATTTACATAATACTTTAAAGATCACAAAGAACTATACATATGTACAAATAGTAAAAAGAACTGAGAATATTTATCCTAGAGAAGAGAAGGCTAAGTTGACATAATTATCTTTAAGAATGTTTTTTATATAAAAGATAGCAAAATTCCTGTTATAAGGATCAAAATTAAAACATATATATATAGAAGATATGGGCCATATAAAGGGCAGATTTTGGACATATAAAGGATAGATTTTGGATCAACAAATAAATATAGATATCTATGAAAAGCACCATTATAAGACACAGAGTATTCTGTTGTTGCTGGGACTTTACACATCTAGACCAATGCAATATTTTGTAGAAAAAATAAGTGAGGAGCAGTTGAGTTGGGCACTGGATAGAGCACCAGCTCTGAAGTCAGGAGGACCTGAGTTTAAACCTGGTCTCAGACACTTAACACTTCCTGGTCACGTGACCCTGGGTAAGCCACTTAATCCCAATTGCCTCAGGAAAAACAAACAAAAAAACAAACAAATAAATAAACAAGCAAACAAATCAATAAATAAATAAATGAAGATTTTAAAAGTAAGTGAATCCCAGAAACTGAAATGACCAGGTCTTCTATTTTCTCAGTTTAGTGAGCTGCCAGTATGGGATTTCATCTGTTAGGTCAGTTAGTACTTAGAAGAAATCTTTAGGAAATCCTAAATTCAAGTACAGCCTCAGATATTTAAAAGCTAAGGATCATGTCACATTTACCAGTGCCAAGCAGTATGCTAGGTACTTTGCACTTACTTCATTTGATTCTCATAAAAACTCGGGGAGGTAGAAGCTTTTATCTCCATTTTGTGGGCAAGAATAAATAGCTTTCCCATGATTATCTATCTAGTAAGTTTTGGAGGTCACATCTGGAGTCAGGTCTTCCTAAGTCCAAGCCCAGCACTTGATTCTCTGTGCCAACTATTTCTCTTATCAGCAGCCTACTTCTTAGGGCTGTTGTGAGAATAAAAGGAGATAATCTTGGCAATATGTGTTTCTCAAAACTTAGACTGTTATGTGAATATTAGGTGGCAGTTCTACTTACTACTACTATTACTATTACTACTACTACTACTCATCATTACCACTACTACTGCTAGCACCACTATCACCCATCACTACTACTACTACTGCTACTAGTATTACTAATATTAACACTATCCCCCATCACTATTACTACTACTACTACTAGTACCACCATCACCCATCACTACTACTACTACTACTACTAGTATTACTAGTATCAATGCTACCACCCATCACTATTACTACTACTACTACTACTACTACTACTACTACTACTACTATTAGCACCACCATCACCCATCACTACTACAACTACTAATACTTCTAGTACCATCACCCATCACTACTACTACTACTACTACTATTACTACTACTACTACTGCTACTACTAGCACTACCATCACTACCAGTACTAGTAGCAGCAGTTTCTCTGCAATTTAATTTTACTCAGTTGTCTGGGACATTCAGAGGTTAATTGAATCACAGAGCCAGTTATATCAGAGTGAGGACTTGAAAATAAGTTTCTGTGATTCCAAGGCTAGTTTTCTATAAACAATAACTTAGTACCTCCAGTATGTGTTTGTATTATATTCACACATCTTTTCTCAACTATCCTATTTATATAATCAATTTATTTGACATTCTAAATGTTAGAAATTATATTCAGATATCCCTTATCTATGTACAAATTTAAATGTAGATTTTGAAATGGAGTTTATTGTTAGATATACCATACATTTGTGTATGTAAAACTAAAGTTGGGATCAGAGGCAAGATCAGCCTGAACTTTCCTAATATTCCCCCTCCAAACAATGTTTGAATAACTCCTTAAATCAAATTTTGGAATGACAGAGTCAACCAAAGATCAGAAGGAGATGTGTTTTTTTTTTTTGTTGTTGTTTTTTTTTTTTTTTTTTTTTTTTTTAGCTTAAGACAACTTTGGAGATGGGCAGAAGAGGTCCATGACACTAAGATAAGGGCTAGCCCAGAGTACACACAACATACCAGCAGCAGCTGTGGGCCTTCTAGGCAACTACAACAGTGGAATCAGTAGCTTTGGGAGCTCTCATCCCAGAAACAATAGAAAGAAAAAAAAATCTATAATAGGGGCTCCTTTGCTGGTACAATCATCTGGGACTGATGGTCAGTTCTATGGCCCATATGCAAAAGCACACAGAATTAAAAGGCTAGAACAATTCATTATGCTTTACATATATAATTAAAAAGGTAGGATTAACCACCATGATCTCAGACAAAGCAAAAGAAAAACAAAAGCAAATTGATTAAAAGATGTAAGTAAAAGAAAAGTACCTTCCACTAAAATTCTATAGACAACGAAGTAGAAAATATATTACAGCCAATTTCTCTGAAAGAGATATCATTTTCAGATATATAAGCAACTGAGTCAAATGCATAAAAATAAGAGCTATCCTCCCATTGATAAATGGTCAAAGGATGTAAACAGTTTTCAGAAGTAAAAAATCATTGTTTATATTCATATGAAAAATTTATCTTGACTATTGATTAGAGAAATGCAAATTAAAGCAATTCTTATATACCAGCTCATATCTATCAGAAATGACATGAGCTAGAACAAATGAGGGAAAATAAGCATGCTAATACACTGTTGATTGAGTGGCAAACTGATCCAACCATTTTGGAAAAGAATCTGGAACTGTACCCACAGGGCTATAAAACTGTACCTTTCAATTCAGTAGTTCCTTCCTTCCTTTTTCTTTCTTTCTCTTCTTTTTTTTCTCTTTTTTTCTTATTCCTTCCTTTTCCCCTTTTTTCTTCTTTCCTTCCTTCCTTCTTTTTCTTTCTCTCTCCTTTCTATTCTTTTATTTTTTAATAATATGGATAATATGGAAACATATTTTGCATTATTTCATATACATAACTGATATAATTGTGTTTGCCTTCATAGTGGTTGTAAGTGGGATGGAGGGAGAAATTTTGGAACTCAACTTCAAAAGAAAAAGAATATGTAAAAAATAAATAAATAAAATTTGTAAAAATAATTGCAAAATACTTAAAACATAAAACTTTAAATTTTACCAAATTTTCTACATTTGATGTTCTCAGAAAGTCTGTGAACATAGTAGTACTCAATATCTTCCCAATCCAAATGAGGAAACTTAAGCTGATTAGTTGAGCACCTTACAAGAGTTTACTCAGTTATTGTATGAGCCTCTGATTCAGTCTAAAGCTTGTTTAACCATTACACACTGGAATGTTAAAGTTATATTCTTAAATTATTTGGAATTTATCAAGTTGTATGTATGTATGCTAAGATTTTTGGATGAAACTGGCAAATCAGCACCTGCTCCACAATTTATAATCTTAGAATTGCCTAAGCTGTTGAAAGATTGAATACATTTCCCAGTTATCCAGCCAGGATGTATCCAAGGCTGGGCTTTAATCCAGGTTTAACTGACTCAAAGGATACACATATATATAAGTGAGTGCATACATGTATAAAGTCAGAAATTCTGGTGGAGGTGGCAGAATATTGAACAAAGGTTTTCAGCAAAGAGGCCTTACATTGAAATAATCATTTATAGGTAAGAAAAGGACTCATGGGGATGGTAGATGTTGTTGTTGTTTGTTTTTATTTAATTTTTTGATGTCTCATTTAATTTTGGTTTTCTACTGAAATACATGAAGGTTAGATATCCTGTCAAGGTGATAGTCCCAAGCTCAAGTTGCCACTTCAAGTCTCCAAGGATTAATCCAGTGATAAAAACTGAAATCCTATTCTAGTGGAATTGATGCCAGATTGTGTCCAATTGACTGAGATGAAATAATTTGGCTTTCCATAAAATGTCTGTGTTGGAAATTGAAGTGTATGATGTATTATTTTTACAAAAGGAGGAAGGGAGGAAATAGGATGAAATTTTTTCATCAAAACAAGTCTACTGACTTAAATAAAATCTTAGAGATAAATATATATTTCATGCTTCAGAGAAATCTTTAATACATGTTAAACATTCTATTTCATAAGACAGACTTCTTCATGCTGTAGTCATAGGACTTAAGAGCTTGAAAAAATGTATAGTAAATATTGAACATTAACACTATGCTTTAA
Source organism: Sminthopsis crassicaudata (assembly GCF_048593235.1). NCBI lineage: Eukaryota > Metazoa > Chordata > Mammalia > Dasyuromorphia > Dasyuridae > Sminthopsis > Sminthopsis crassicaudata. The sequence continues at coordinate 33,033,053 of NC_133622.1, forward strand.
CCTTCCCTTTGGTGCATAATTCTGTTTTGAAAATTTTATTTTTATCTGGTTTCCATGAAAAGAATTTTGGTTGAGGAAAAAGCAAAATAAAGAAAACAAAATTAGTGCATCCGTGCATCCTCATCATATTCATTTGTAACTGTTACTCTTCTTGATATAATGGGCATAGGAGATAGAATGATGTTCAGCACAACCCAGTCTTATTTTATTGAAATAAGGTTAGATAAACAGTATTACTATTCAAAACATAGCTGTTGTTTATCTAAGCACTATATTGGCTAATTATACAGACCCACAAGTATCTTTTCATTTGGTCTTGATCTTCTTATTCCCTCATTCTCTAATATATTCCTTCTAACCTTTACAATTTCAGTCTTTTCCTTCTACCTTTAGAGATATTCAGGTATCATTGTCTTAAAGCAAGCAAAATGTACTTATCTTCTCAAAATCCTTTTGTGGTTTTATTTTCTCAGCCTAGTTTATTTCATTTTGGCTTCTAAAGTCCTAATATTAATGTTCAATGCCCATTGCCTCCATTTCTTCCTATATTGTACTAATTCCTTTGCCCCTTGCAATCTAATTTTCATTCCAAATGGCCTACTGAAAGTGCTCCCTTACAGTGACCCATTGTTCCTTTCTTACCAAATTTAAACCATTTTTTTCTTAGTTCTATCCTTAGCTTCTCTATAGCATTTGTTATTGCTAACCCTGTAATACTGAAATCTGCTGATACATAATTTCTCCGTTTTCATCCTAAATTTTTAAGTATTAATTATTTTTCTCTCTTTCTTATCATCTTCTATATGCAAGTTAGCTTTAAGATGACATCCTTGGAGTTCTGCTCATTTCTGTGAACTCTTCCACTCCTTTTGCTATACCTAATACTCTCTTGTTGATGATAATAAGAATGGGCAACCAAGAATAGATTGAAGTGTCATTGGGAAAGAAGAAATAACAGCACTTATGAGTGATGACTGATTGAAGGTGAGAGCTGAGGGAAATGGGAAAAAATGGAACTTTGGGCAGTTATAAAGGAGTTGGGGAAAATGTCATAAGATACAGAGGTCTATGTCATATAGAAGAATGGAAATTCAGGATGTGATATTTTATGCAAGATACACTATATATCATGAAGAAATTCCAATTGGGTTGGCCAAGGGCAATTATTTTTAAATGCTTCAGAGAGATTAAAAAAAAAATCTTGATTTCATCATTAGTAGATTACTGTAAATCTTTAAGAAAAGAGTTTTTACTAGACCGGAAGAAGGAGAAACTGGATTTCATGAGATAAAAGAGGTTATAGTATTAAGGAAATAAGGAAAGGTTCACCACTTTATCAAAGAAATTTAGGAATAAAAAGACAGAGAATATTAATTATAGTATAGACATAGTAATTAATATAGTACAGGATCAGGGTAGATTATAAGGTATTTTCTTTTTTTTTTCTTTTTTTGTGATATTCTTAGATTTTTAAAAATTAATTTTATAATTATAACTTTTTTTTGACAGTACATATGCATAGGTATTTTTTTTTACAACATTATCCCTTGTACTACCTTCTGTTCCGAGTTTTTCCCCTCCTTCTGTCTATCCCCTCTCCTATATGGCAGGCATTCCCATACATATTAAATATCTTATAGTATATCCTAAGTACAATATATATGTGCCAAACCAAATTTTGTTGTTGTTGTTGCAAAGGAAGAATTGTATTCAGAAGGTAAAGATAATCTGGGAAGAAAAACAAAAATAATGCTCACAGTTTACACTCATTTCCCAGTGTTCCTTCTCTGGGTGTAGCTGATTCTGTCCATCATTGATCAATTGGAATTGGATTAACTCTTCTCTATGTTGAAGATATCCACTTCCATCAGAATACATCCTCATACAGAATCATTGTTGAGGTGTATAATGATCCCCTAGTTCTGCTCATCTCACTCAGCATCAGTTGATATAAGGCTCTCCAAGCCTCTCTGTATTCCTCCTGTTGATCATTTCTTACAGAACAATAATATTCCATAACATTGATATACCATAATTTATCCAACCATTCTCCAATTGATGGATTCTATTCATTTTCCAGTTTCTAGCCACTACAAAAAGAGCTGCCACAAACATTTTGGCACACACAGGTCCCTTTCCCCTCCTCAGTATTTCTTTGGGATATAAGCCCAGTAGTAGCACTGCTGGGTCAAAGGGTATGCATATTTTGATAACTTTTTGGTCATAGTTCCAGATTGCTCTCCAGAATGGTTGGATTCTTTCACAACTCCACCAACAATGCATCAGTGTCCCAGTTTTCCCACAGCCCCTTCAACATTCATCATTCTTTGTTCCTGTCATCTTAGCCAATCTGACAGGTGTGAAATGACATCTCAGAGTTGTCTTAATTTTCATTTCTCTGATCAATAGTGATTTGGAACACTCTTTCATATGAGTGGAAATAGTTTTAATTTCATCATCTGAAAATTGTCTGTTCATATCCTTTGACCATTTATCAATTGGAGAATGGCTTGATTTCTTATAAATTAAAGTCAATTCTCTGTATATTTTGGAGATGAGGCCTTTATCAGAATCATTAACTGTAAAAATGTTTTCCCAATTTATTACTTCCATTCTAATCTTGTTTGCATTAGTTTTGTTTGTGCAAAAACTTTTTAATTTGATGTAATCAAAATTTTCTATTTTGTGATCAATAATGATCTCTAGTTTTCCTTTGGACACAAATTCCTTCCTTCTCCACAAGTCTGAGAGGTAAACTATCCTATGTTCCTCTAATTTATTTATGATCTTGTTCTTTATGCCTAAATCTCAGACCCGTTTTAATCTTATCTTAGTATGTGGTGTTAAATGTGGGTCCATGCCTAGTTTCTGCCATACTAATTTCCAGTTTTCCAGCAGTTTTTGTCAAATAATGAATTCTTATCCCAAAAGTTGGGATCTTTGGGTTTGTGAAACACTAGATTGCTATTTTTATTGACTATCTTGCCCTATGAACTTAACCTATTCCACTGATCAACTAGTCAATTTCTTAGCCAATACCAAATGGTTTGGGTGACTGTTGCTTTATAATGTAGTTCTAGATCAGGTACAGTTAGACCACATTCACTTAATTTTTTTTTTTCATTACTTCCCTTGAAATTCTCGACCTTTTGTTGTTCCATATGAATTCTGTTGTTATTTTTTCTAGGTCTTTAAAATAGTTTCTTGGGAGTCTGATTGGTATAGCACTAAATAAATAGAATAGTTTAGGGAGTATTGTCATCTTAATTATATTCACTCGGCCTATCCAAGAGCACTCAATGTCTTTCCAATTATTTAAATCTGACTTTTTTTTTTTTTTGTGGCAAGTGTTTAGTAATTTTGCTCATATAATTCCTGACTTTCCTTTGGTAGATATATTCTCAAACATTTTATACTATCAACAGTTATTTTGAATGGAATTTCTCTTTGTATCTCTTGCTCTTGGATTGTTTTTGTAATGTATAAAAATACTAAGGATTTATGTGGATTTATTTTGTATCCTGCAACTTTGCTAAAATTCTGAATTATTTCTAATAGCTATGTAGCACAGTCTTTGGGGTTCTCTAAGTATACCATCATGTCATCTACAAAGAGTAATAGTTTGATTTCCTCATTTCCTACTCTAATTCCTTGAATCTCTTTCTCGGCTCTTATTGCCGAAGCTAGAGTTTCTAGTACTATATTGAACAACCTTGTTTCACTCCTGATCTTACAAGGAAAGGTTCCAATTTATTGCCATTACATGTGATGTTTACTGACGGTTTTAAATATATGCTCCTTATTATTTTAAGGAATAGTCCATTTATTCCTATACTCTCAAGTGTTTTTAGTAGGAATGGATGTTGGATTTTATCAAATGCTTTTTCTGCATCTATTGAGATGATCACATGGTTTTTATTAATTTGATTATTAATATGGTCAATTATACTAATAGTTTTCCTAATATTAAACCAGCCTTGCATTCCTGGTATAAATCTCACTTGGTCATAGTGTATTATCCTGGAGATGATTTTCTGAAGTCTTTTTGCTAATATCTTATTTAAGATTTTAGCATCAATATTCATTAAGGAGATTGGTCTATAGTTTTCTTTCTCAGTTTTCAATTTACCTGGTTTAGGTATCAGTACCATGTCTGTGTCATAAAAGGAATTTGGTAGGACTCCTTCAATCCCTATTTTTTCAAAGAGTTTTTATAGCATTGGAGTTAGTTGTTCTTTAAATGTTTGGTAGAATTCACATGTAAATCCATCTGGTCCTGGGGATTTTTTTCTTAGGGAGTTGGTTAATAGTTTGTTTTATTTCTTTTTCTGAAATGGGACTATTTAGATTACTTACTTCTTCCTCTATTAATCTGGGCAAGCTATATTTTTGAAGGTATTCTTCCATTTCATTTAAGTTCTCAAATTTATTGGCATAAAGTTGAGCAAAGTAGCTCCTAACCATTGTTCTAATTTCCTTTTCATTAGTGGTGAGTTCTCCCTTTTCATTTTCAAGACTAACAATTTGCTTTTTCTCTTTCCTTTTTTTAATCATATTTACTAAGGGTTTGTCTATTTTGTTGGTTTTTTCATAGAATCAACTCTTAGTTTTATTAATTCAATAGTTTTTTACTTTCAATTTTATTAATCTCACCTTTTATTTTTAGAATTTCAAGTTTTGTGTTTGTCTGGGGGTTTTTAATTTATTCCTTTTCTAGCAATTTTAGTTGTAAACCCTATTCATTGACCTTCTCTTTCTCTATTTTTTGCAAGTAGGCCTTTAGAGATATAAAACTTCCCCTTATTATTTCTTTGGCTGTATCCCACACATTTTGGTATGATGTCTCATTATTGTCATTTTCTTGGGTGAAGTTATTAATTATGTCTATGATTTGCTGTTTTACCTAGTCATTCTTTAGTATAAGATTATTTAGTTTCCAATTATTTTTTGGTCTATTTTCCCCTGGGTTTTTGTTAAATGTAATTTTGATTGCATTGTGGTCTGAAAAGGATGCATTTACTATTTCTGCCTTACTGCATTTGATTTTGAGGTTTTTATGCCCTAGTATATGATCAATTTTTGTATAGGTTCCATGAACTGCTGAGAATAAAGTATACTCCTTTCTGTCTCCATTTAGCTTTTGCCAAAGGTCTATCACATCAAACTTTTCTAGTATTCTATTTACCTCTTTGACTTCTTTCTTATTTATTTTGTGGTTTGATTTATCTAATTCTGAGAGTGCAAGGTTGAGATCTCCCGCTATTATAGTTTTGCTATCTATTTCCTCTTGCAGCTCTCTTAATTTCTCTTTTAAGAATTTAGATGCTGCACCACTTGGTGCACATATGTTTAATATTGATACTGCTTCATTATTGATGCTACCCTTTAGCAGGATATAATGCCCTTCCTTATCTCTTTTAATTAGATCAAATTTTGTTTTTGCTTGATCTGAGATGAGGATGGCTACCCCTGCTTTTTTTGCTTTTCCTGAAGCATAGTAGATTATGCTCCACTCTTTTACTTTTAGTTTGAATGTATCACCCTGTTTCAGGTGTGTTTCCTGTAAACAACATATAGTAGTATTCTGACTTTTAATCCAGTCTGCTAACCTCTTCCTCTTTTGAGGCAGTTTGCCCCATTCACATTTATGGTTAAAAGGACTAATTCTATATTGCTTGCCAGCCTATTAACCCCTGCTTATGTTTTTCTCCTTTCCTTCCCTCTTACCCCTCTACCCAGTATTAAACTTGTGAACACCACTTGCTTTTCACAGCCCTCCTTTTTTAGTATCCCTCCCCACCTTAAAGATCCTCCCCTTATTTTACCCCTTTTTCTCACAATTTCTGTATTGCTTTCCCCTTAGCTTACTCCTTCCCTCTCACTTTTCAATGAAGTTAGAAGAATTTTCACCATAAATATAAAATATCTATTGATACACACTATGTTCATTTCCCTCCTTTCTTTCTCTCAGATATAATAGGTTACCTTTGACTCTTCATGAGATGTAATACCACCACTTTACCCTTTTTTTATGATATAATTTCCTTTCCACCTCTAGTTTCTAGGACAAATTATACATATGTTCTTTACATATTTTTATGGCAGAAATATAGTTCTCAAGATTTCTTTTTATGTTTTTAGAAATCTCTTGATGTAAAGGGCTAGAACTGAGCAATGCACTTGGATGATGAAGCACGTGAAACTAATTGCCAATTGGACGGTTCCCTATTAACTTGTTTAAGGTTGACCCTTCCCAGCTGTTCTGTGCTGACTTGATTGGTGAGACAAAGAGAGAGAAGTGACTTGTGTGGGAGGAGTAAGAAAAACGTGCGTGGTGGAACTCACGCTCACTTGCACTCGTGACCTGGCGTTGGAGGCGACGGTAAAGATCTAGAATAAAGACGTTTAGTGATCCTGACTCCTGCTGATTTCTGGAAAGATAGAGTTCCAGCATCTTGAGTTCTGTATTTGAAGATCAAACATTTTATGTAGGTCTGGTTTTTTCATCAAAAATAGATGGAATTCATTTATTTCGTTAAATGTCCATCTTCTTCCCTGGAAAACAATGCTTATTTTTGCTGGGTAAGTTATTCTTGGCTGCATACCAAGTTCCTTAGCCTTTCGGAATATCATGTTCCAGGCCCTTCATTTTTTAATGTGGACCCTGCTAGATCCTGGGTTATCCTTATTGTGGCTCCTCCATATCTGAATTGCTTTTTTCTAGCAGCTTCCAGTATTTTTTCCTTTGTCTTATGGTCCTTGAACTTGGCCACTATATTTCTTGGCGTTTTGATTTTAGGGTCCCTTTCAGTAGGTGATTGATGAATTTTTTTCAATATCTATTTTACCCTTTGTTTCCAAAACGTCTGGGTAGTTCTCTTTGATAATTTCCTCGAAAATAGTGTCCAGGCTCTTTTTTTCCTCAAATTTTTCAGGGAGTCCGATTTTTCTCAAATTGTCTCTCCTGGATCTGTTTTCCAGTTCTGTTGTCTTTCTAATAAGGTACTTGACATTCTTTTCAATCATTTCATTTTTCTGGTTTTGCTTGACGACTTCTTGGTTTCTCCTTGAGTCATTCATTTCTACTTCTTCGAGTCTAATTTTCAATGATGTATTTTCTTCACTCACTTTTTTTATATCTTTGTAATTGTGCAATTGTGTTTTTAAGTGAGTTTTTTTCTTCTATGGAATTTTTTTCCATTTCATCCATTTTATTTTTTAGAGAGCTGTTTTCTTTTTCCAGCTCACGAATCCTGTTTTCCTTGGAGTTGTTTACTTTTTCTAATTCACTAATTTTATTTCTCAATGATTTGATCTCCTTATCCACTCTGGATAACTTGTCCAGGTTCTTTTGCCAAGCTTCCCTTTCCTTTTCCCATTTCTCTTCTAGCTTTCTTGTTAGAGCATTTTTGATTTCCTCTATGAGATTCTTTTGTATTGAGGAGATCATATCCCCCTTAGGGGATTCCTCTGGGGACAGTCTGTTTGACCCTCCCCCGAGCAAACACAGAACTTCTCTGGCGAATTTCAAGGATGTCATCTGTTGGGGATTATTTCTGGGTTTCCTTTCTGGTCAAGCATTAACTCCGAGGCTTGTCATGAAGTAATTCCTGAGAGAAAACACGGAGCTCAAGCAGCTGTCTGACTCCACACCGCCATCTTGGCCGGAAGTCCCCCAGGTATTTTCCAGATAAGAAAGCCTTGTGAATGTAGGAAGAACAAGAAGAAGGAGGCAGTAGAAAGGAGAATTAAAGATGCTACAGAAGATAGCAATTAATTGATATAGAAAGGGTGAACTCAAAAACATGGTAATGGTCAGATATCTATCTTTCCCTAGGAAACAGGAGGGAAGAAATGGGATTAGCGTCTTGAAAATCATATATTTAAAAAAAAATTTAAAGGCAAAAGGGAGGTATCAAGAGGTAAATAAAAGAATTGTTGAGTAGTACTGAAGGCCTAACTGAATTCAGTTTCATGTTATTATATCTGGTGCGATAAAATGACTAAATAACAATTTGCATTTATCTTTTAAAGGAAATTCATTCATAACAAATAAAGAACTGGATTGTTGATTTTGTTGGCATAGGGAATTTTTGAGTCAGACAATGATTTCATCACTGAAAGTCATACTCTTAATTTGTACCTTGTAGTTTTAGAGAGATTTTTTAAATTGTATATTTTCCTGATTACATATAAAGTCAATTTTAACATTCATCAAAAATATTGGGTCCCACCCTTTCTATTTTCTTTCCTCCCCTTCCCTTTGTTAAGATGGTAAGCAATATGACATAGGTTATATATGTGCTATCATATTAAAATTATTCTTAGGCATATTGTAAAACAAAAAATAGAATAAAGGAAAAAAATGAAAAAATAACATGAAAATTGCATGTATATATATATATATATATATATATATATATATATATATATATATATATATATATATATATATATATATATATATATTCAGACTCTATTCTTTCTCTAGACATGAAAATCATTTTCCATCATGAGTTCTTTGGAATTGTCTCAGATCACAGTATTTCAGAGAAGAGGGAAGTCATTCATAGTTGTTTGTTGCACAATGTTGCTCTTGTTGTGTACAGTTAGAACAATGAGATATTCAGGGTTACATAGTCTATGTGAGAAGTATAACTTGAACCTTGTCTTCAAGGCCAGTACTCTATTCACTATGCCATGTAGCCTCTTACATTTTAGGTTCAGATGATATGAAATATTATTAGGAACATAGTCACAAGATAGGGAGAAATATGAAATTATATATTGGGGAAGAGGGGTGGTTTTTATAAGGCAAATAAAGTACTTGCGGTACAACTTGTGATACAACCATCCTCCAAAAAACCCAAATATATGGTCATACCAAGCTTTCAATTGTTCATGACCTGGGAGTCTAAAATAGGGTAATATCTGTGTTTAGCCTTGTTCATAATATCAGATAAAAAAAAAAAAAAAAAAAAAACCAAAACATATGAATTAAGGGTCTGTTCATCCACATTGAAATGAAGAGTTATTTTAAAATGACACTAATCCAAATCCAAAAGAAGAAAAAGAGATGAAAAAATAATGCTCCCACAAAATCCTATGATATGGGTAGTTAAAATACAACTAGTAGTGAAGCCCAATTTTGCCAATAAGGAAACCAAAATGAAGAGTGGTTTAAATACTTTAGTCAGCATCCCATAGCTAATAAGTTCCAGAGGCAGAATTTGGGTCAATCCAGATCTTTCCAATACATCATGCTTCCTTTCTTCCTTTACTCTAAGAAAACTATGGATAAAGTAAACAGTGTGGGTAGGGGATTGATGTTCACATTTCTTAATCTCTTGGACATTCTAGACTTGTTGCCCATCTCATCTATCTTATTTTTCAACACTGGTTCAACCCATTCCTCTTGTTATGACTTGATTTTTGATTATTAAGTGACTATTCTATCTTGACACTTTGAGAAGTACTGAAGATACAACTTTTTAAAAATAACCAATGCCCTCAAAGAATTTATAACCGAGTCCAAAAAAACAATACACAAAAAGGAGCAGAAAAAGAAGGGATAACTCCAGAGAAGGTTATTCTGTGCAAATGACATGATGATGGTGGATATCAAATCTAAGTAGAATAGCTAGTGTTAAATGAAGGCATGGCTCAGGTTTTGAGCACTATACAAATCATGAAGAAATTCCAATTATGTATAATGGAAATTCTGAGAAGAATTATTCACTGTGCCCTCCAACTTTCAGGTCAGAAAGGCAGAAACTTCTAACTATACTGATGAATTGGGAGTATCAACGTTGATATAGTTTCCATGATGATGAATTTTCTGATCATCAGTTTATTATCCTGAGTTGAATATGAAATTGGGGAGCCATTTTTGATTCCTCTTTCCTCTTCATAAACAAGTGTTTTTAATATACATTTTTTCCTTGCCCCCTCCTCTTAACATTTCTTTGTCACTCTCTACCAAATAGGATAAAAATCCCCCCAAAACACAGTCTGCTATTTAATCTGTCCATTTTGTTCCTCTCAGAGGATTAACTATGGCAACCATGTGGCACAGTAGATAAAATGATGGGCTTGGAATTAAAAGACCCGAGTTCAAACTCAGTCTTTGATACTAGCTTTGTGACTCAGGGTAAGTCACTTTATTGTTGTCTGTCTAAGTTTTCTCAAGTATAAAATGGGAATAATAATAATAGCATCTACTTCCAAGGCTTCAATCTGCATAGCATGACATTAAGGATAAAGCTAAATAATACAGTTTGAAATGGCCTGATATGGATAAGTCCACTACAGCAATGACTAGGCTTATAGATCATGGCAGTCATTTAGGGCATGAAATTTTTCAGTTAAGTCTGTGGGCATCTATAGACTTAGAGTCATAGGGTATTCAGGGAGGACTAGAATTTCTGATGTGAGGGCTTGCTTCAGGCCTGCTCATCCATTTTGGAGCCCATCTCATGCAATTCTTACTTACCTGTGTCTTCAAGAAACTGTAGCACACACAGTGGTCTCACCTTGGTTAAACCATCTGGGCTGCTGAGGAGCAAGTTGAAGGTAACTGACAAACTTCATATCATTGAGGACATTTGGGAATGTCTACCCCAAGCAGGTGAAGACTTCCCTTAGTGTAGTCTTGAGAACAAATTTCTTCAACAGTTGGCTGACGATGGCTGAAGCAGGGGCTGTGGAGAACTTGGTCAGACCCTGATGATGCTAAAGTCTCCTGCTTCATTCCAGACCATCACTACTTGTCCTTGACTTTAGTCCTGCCACTGGAGTTCATTGACAAAGGAAGACAGAGCGAAGCTGATAACTTTGTGCAACTCTGTCTCCCTTAAATCCAGTTCCTGTGCAAGTCAAGAAATATCCCTCTGACGTCACTGGTGGTCTTGGAAAAAAAAAGATGAACGACTTCCCAGAGTCATTGTGAGGATTAAATGAGATAATATTTGCAAAGCACTTAGCAAAATGCCTGGCATATAATAAGCATTACATAAATGTTAGCTATCATTATTACTATTATTGTTATTATAATCTTTCAAGGCAAAGTACCAGTCTCATCATGTCCATGCTCTTTTTCTTAATTTCTCTAGAAAGATCTAGTATTTATAATTAGTAAGCACAATTCATGAAGAAAAATATCGTTATATTATTCACAGATTATTATTTGGATTTGTCTTCTCTACTAGATTGGAAACTCCTAGAAGACAGGGTTTATTTCTCCTTTACTCCTATTTGTCAATAGAACTAACAGCAAGTATTCCATAAATCTGTGCTAATCTTATGTAGCCATAATTTTAGCCTTATATGGTCAGGAACAATATACTTTATTATACTACAATAAATTATTGGATAAATTTCTTTTTCAGAATACGTGTCAGCTTAGAGAGCCAGAGGAATGTGAATTTTAATAGAGAAACAGAATAAGAATGATGATGTGGATTATGTCAGAGAGTAAAGAAATTTCTGAATTCATATTGCATCATGGGAATCTTTTGGATGAAGGGCATTACTGCATATAAATGGGAGAAATTATTGCAGTATCTGGAGGGCATTCTACAAAAGTTTGAGTTAATTCATTTTGTATTATTTTAGCCTGAGTATGTATGTGTAAGAAAGAGAATGGAATTGAAAAAACATATTTTAGAAGTCCAGGAAAATTAAGGAAATATAAGCGATGAATGCTAATAGAATTGTCACCCTGGCTGGTGAGTGTTTCTGAAAGTAAATCACAAAGAACATGGACCAAATGAAAGAGTAGAAATTCAATCACTGTCTCCTCAATCAGCATTCACCATGTGCTTCCATTTAGAGTTATCCTTTCTCAGTGCCATCCCATTGAGATATTATAATAGCAATAATGGTAAATTACAGGCATGCCATGCATTTAATTACAAGACAGTTTTAGATTCCGTGTGGGTTCAGAAAGCACCAAATGTCAACTACTGGCCAGATAGTGCTGACTAGGGGAATATGGACTTGTACGAGGAGGAAAGAGAAATGTGAACATTTGACATATATTGGATGTTTACTAGGAGTCAAAGCAACAAAGACAAAAAAAAATGTGTTAATAATCTTGGTTATGAGATTTCCCCAAGAGCAATATATCTTTTTTTTTAAGTAAACATTTTGGGTTGAAATTCCTGATTTGTTTGACATTACTATGTTATTCCTTAAAGTCATAATCAATATTTTCTCAAAATAAAATAGATTTCCAGTCACTAAGATAGAGTGGGTACATTTTCTACTCCCTTAAATTTTCTACAAAAGAACATAATTTTATTAATGCATTTCTTGTTTGTACTTAGTTTTTATCCACTTAATAGTATTTTATTTTTTCCAATCACATGTAAAGATAGTTTTCAACATTCACTTTTATAAGATTTTTATTTCCAATTTTTTTCTCTCTATTTCCCTATCCACCCTGCTCCTTAAAAGGGCAGCGATCTGATAAGGTTATAGATACACAATCATAATAATCACATGGAAGAATCAGAACAAAAGGAAAAAAAAAGAGAGAAAGAAAATAATTAATTAATTTAAATAGTAGGCTTTGATCAGCATACTTCTATCAGATCTTTAAGGAGAAAACTAATTACAGTTTGAAATGGCTTGATATGAATAAATCCACTATAGCAATGACTAGCTTATTGAGCATGGTGCTCAGTTTAGGGCATGGAATTTTTCAGTTAAGTCTGTGGGCATCTATAAACAAGTTCAACTTTAGGTTGAACCAACAGATCACCTCTGTTCACAAGATGAAAAGACAGTTGCTTCCCCAGCTCTTGTTCAACATAATTCCCATAGACATGTAGTCCATGATTCAAAGTCAATTTGTATAAAGATTTGCCTCATTGAAGAAGTATAACTATTTAATGCTCTATGCCTAGATGTGGGATAGAGTTGATAAGAGAATGAGATAACAGAGTTCTCTATCTTCTGGTTTCTATATTTGAGAGAAAAGACATGGCTTCCCACGTAGTCTTCAGGGAGAGGTTTTCAAATTGAGACAAAGACTTGGGAAAAAATTGCCATGAAGAGGAAACCCTTCCTTCCTTCTTTCCTTCCTTCCTTCCTTCCTTCCTTCCTTCCTTCCTTCCTTCCTTCCTTCCTTCCTTCCTTCCTTCCTTCCTTCCTTCCTTCCTTCCTTCCTTCCTTCCTTCCTTCCTTCCTTCCTTCCTTCCTTCCTTCCTTCCTTCCTTCCTTCCTTCCTTCCTTCCTTCCTTCCTTCCTTCCTTCCTTTCTTTCTTTCTTTCTTTCTTTCTTTCTTTCTTTCTTTCTTTCTTTCTTTCTTTCTTTCTTTCTTTCTTTCTTTCTTTCTTTCTTTCTTTCTTTCTTTCTTTCTTTCTTTCTTTCTTTCTTCCTTCCTCCCTCCTCCCTCCCTCCCTCCCTCCTCCGTCCCTCCTTCCTTCCTTCCTTCCTTCCTTCCTTCCTTCCTTCCTTCCTTCCTTCTTTCCTTCCTTCCTTCCTTCCTTCCTTCCTTCCTTCCTTCCTTCCTTCCTTCCTTCCTTCCTTCCTTCTTTCCTTCCTTCCTTCCTTCCTTCCTTCCTTCTTCCTTCCTTCCTTCCTTCTTCCTTCCTTCCTTCCTTCCTTCCTTCCTTCCTTCCTTCCTTCCTTCCTTCCTTCCTTCCTTCCTTCCTTCCTTCCTTCCTTCCTTCCTTCTTTCCTTCCTTCCTTCCTTCCTTCCTTCTTTCCTTCCTTCCTTCCTTCCTTCTTTCCTTCCTTCCTTCCTTCCATCTTTCCTTCCTTTCTTCTTTTTTTCCTTCTTTCCTTCTTTTGTTCCTTCCTTCCTTCTTCCCTCCCTCCCTCCTCCTCCTCTCTTTTTCTCTTTCTTCCTCTTTTTTTTTTTTCTTTCTTAGCATTACTAGAGTTCTTGCTGTTATCTCTGCTGGAGATGCAGTAAACCCTCACTTTTAATTAGACTGCACATCTTCTATGAAACAGATGTGACTGAAATGAGTAATGGTTGGGAATTTCAGATCACCTTTCTCTTTGTCTCTGTAACTAGAGGTCAAACTAAAATCTGATGCTGCATCTTTTGCTGAGAATGTTAATGGTGCCTTAGCCCAAAGGACTCCCCAAAAGGGAACATTGCCATTATAAACATGTTAAGCTATTTTATTTAAAGTGGTTTCCAGATGGGGAGGCAGAAACTGCTGTTAACCTTTGAAACAGTAGCTTCACTCACTTGTCAGAAGAAGTTGAAACAAGACCTTGGAGAAGCTGCTGGTCTTAAGTGTCTTACAAAAGAAAAAAAGTTCAAGTTGCATTTTCATTTGCCAAATTCGGCATAAAATCCTATTCATTTTTGAATGTAATGCAATCTAAAAAGTATGACCACAAAAACTCTATTATTATAAAAAATAAAGAAATTTATGATATTTGTCTTTCTTTACATATATATGTTTTCTTAAAATCAGAGAAAACTATGCAAACACATTTTCAGTTGCATCAAATAAAATTTCCCTTTCTCAGAATTCCTCTATTTTTAGTTTTATTTTTTTAATCAATATTTGTGTGTCCCCAAAGCAATATTTCTTTTTGACTTTTCATTCAGAATTCTGTTGGACAATGGGTACTGCCTGGCTTATTTCTTTATGTTTATTATCCCTATATGGCTTCTTCTTTCTATTTCCTTTTAAAGTATTTGTATGCAGAAATCTCAGAATAATGGAAGTTCTTTAGCTAAAAATCTTCTAGATTAATCTGTGATGAGCCTGAATCCCAGTTAGGGAAGCATCTTCTGGTATATATTTGGTATCCTATTTAGATTAAGATCTATAAACTCCTTAAAAATTAAATCCTGCCATTTTTCTCAGGGTCCTCAAATGATAGAATCAGTAACAGGGATGATTTTAAGGAAAAGAAATAGTGATGTTCATTTATGGAGATATAGTAAGGTTTTTTTTTTAATATTTAAGCAATACTTTTTAAAGCACTTATTTTTCCCTTTATGTCATATAACTAAATGATTAACTTTTCTAAACTTCAGGAAATATAATACTTAGAAAATAATGTATCCTGTGTTTCTAGTCAACAGATAGATCATGGCTCTAAATATCCACAAAATGGCTGTTAGAAATAACTAAGCCAAACTTTGCCTGCCTGGAATACCCTTTCAAAATGTCTCTTTTAGGCCAAGCATTCAAAGCAAGGGACAGGCAAAACCCAATTGGAACTCAATGTTCCATTGAACCAGCTGCTCCTCTCTCAATGGAATATAGTAATAGTTGTTGGACGAAGGAAGGAGGGACCAAATGGAGCTGTAGGGGCTCTGATGGGAGCTTTCCAAAGGAACAGAGCTTCCTGCCATTTGATGTATGCAAAATTCTGAACTGAGCTGAACTGGGTACACAGTTGGTACTGCTTAGCTAGGGTAAGCAGCTGCCTACATGGTATAATCTGAAAAGTGCCCTAACGTTTGGCCCACCTCAAACATCTGCTTGCCAACTTGCTTTTGTACCTGAAATTTTTATGATTAAATTAGTTCCTTTGGGCAAATGATTTCCCTCCCCCTCCTCCCTAGAAGATCCTTGTTAGAAAGAAGGTAGGATACCTTCTATGGCTTAGGCAAGTAGTATTCATGAATATAGTAGCTGGAAGGAAGTATAGCGTAGCACAAAGTGCACTAGTCTTGGAATCAGAGAAATCTAGATTAGCTGTGTGACCATGGACAATTCTTTCAATATTTCAGTACCCTCAAAAAACCATATATGAGAAAGATGATTTGCCAGTCCTTATCAATGGAGAGATTTCTTAATTCAAGTCAATTCAACAAATATATTAAGCATGTACTATGTGCCAAGCATTTACTTTGCTCTGGGGAAACAAATGCAAAAAAAAAAAAAAAAAAGAACGGGTTCCTTCCTTCAAGGATCTTATAGTCTGTTGTTGGACAGCAATATAAGGAAACAACTAAGCTCATATTAAATAAAAACAAAAAAAATTTAGAGGCAAGTACATTGGATTATTAGCAAATGTTCCATATTGGGTTTCCCTACACCATTGAAATAATAGGTTAAGGCTAAAATTCAATAAACATAGAAACAGGAAAAAAAATCTATGCTCTAATTGTCCTTGGCATTTATCACGATGCTTATCACACAATAGATGCTAATTTATTTTTAATTATTGGGGAGATCTGAGTTGGCAAAAGCGAATGTGAAAGTGCTTATTTTACAAATTTACCATCACTACCTCCCCTTAAGAGAGGGACAGCTGTTTCTTACTTTGCTGAGAGCCTGCTCTATGTGAACAAGGCCAAAAAAAAAAAAAAAAAAACCCAAAAAACGGTTTTACATTTTTGCTTTTTAAATAGGCTGAGCTATGTATAGCTCACTTAGGCTTTATTTTTTCTCTGTATTGGTGACAATTTAGCACTGAAGAGTGATTGGGGTTATTTAATCTATAAATTCTTATTACATTTAAGCTATTATCATTAAAATAACATGTTTACATCATATTTTCTGACTATAAAGCACTGTATGATCTCATTCTAACCTTGAGTTAGAGAAAGAAAGGAGTAGAGTCCAAGGCATATATTCCTGTGTCTTACTCATGAGAAAATTGAAACTGTGAGAGTCTGAGGCTTGCTAAAGATCACATGGCTAGTTGGGATAGAACTCTTTGCCTGAACACAATCTTTCCTTGGAGTTCATGGAACAACTAAATAAATTCCCTTTCTTCCACACTGAATGAATATCTACCGATAAGGAAAGAAACCCACAATTATTCTGTTCCATCAAAACTCCAAATCTTGTCACTTGCTTTTGTGCACGTTCCCGTGAAGAAAATAGTTTTCAGCATTTCTGTTCTACTGTAAAAGATAGAAATTAAACTACAAACTGTAAATTGCTAAGTAATGCTAATGGATGTGTGAAGGAAGAAACGATGTAAATATCCTTTTGGGAAAGTTGCTTATCTAGGAAAGAATTACTCCCCCCCCCCCCACACACACACATACACACATTCAGTTGTACATAAAACTGCTTTAGAAACAACCTACATTCCAGTTCAGTGGTGAACGATTTGTGAAGAAAAAAAAGAGGCAATTCTTATCAGAAAAGAGAACATTTTAAATCCACTTGGGTATATGAAATTGAATGACTTGGACTGAATATATGACTTACTTGACCCCAAACCCCCATAGATTCAATCTAAGTACAGAATTTTTTGAAAACAATAGGAGATCTGTTCTTAGAACTTAAAATAGTGAACAACTTACCTTAATCCACAGGCTGTGTTCACTACACAAGGTAGTTGTAAATTTGAGCATGTGAGCACATAAAAGAACTCATTTAATAATAAAACAAATAATTCTTTAAACTTATGTCATCCTTCCTTTCAAAGTGCTCAGTATGTTTTCTAGTCCTAATTGTTCCCTTCAAAAGTAGTCATAGGAGTTCCACTTAGTTGGGGTTTAAAGTCTTCTAAGTTTTGTGTTGAAAAATAGTCAAGGATCTTACCATATCATATATTCAGTTCAAATTTGGATGGACTCATATTTGCCTGGTATATAGTCATAAGCAATATTCCTGTTTTGTCATACAAAAACCAAAACTGTAACTAAAACCCTCAGTTATATTTGTGCTCAGACTATAGTTTTATTTAATAGGACTTTCCTTTGTTTTGCATTGTTTGGAATGGGCAAATAAATAAGTTAAGAGATGAGAAGTGAATTTGTAGTGTAATGGAGGAATAGAACTCTTAATCTGATATATGGGTAAGCATCCTTATATCAAAAAACCTTTATTGCCCCTCAGAGGTCTATTAATCACATATTCAAATGAAATCTTCATCTAAATAGTGCTGATCATTATGAATATAATTTTAATTTCTTTATGTCTTCTTAGTTTTAATTCTAAATGATAAACTTGACTCATAGAAACTGCTGAACATGATTTCCTGACTTGTTCTTAGTTAAAATCAATTAGTTCATCATTTCACAGTACAAACAAATCTGCATAAAAAAGATGAAAGTATATTACTTACTGGAAGTAACAGAAATAATAGTTGATTTATCAATATATTGAATAGAGCATTTTAATAATTCATAGATCATAGATTTCAGGATGGAAGGAACCCGAGAGAACATTAATCCAACTCTCCTGTTTTCCAGATAACAACACTTTAGCCCAGGGTGGTTAAATGTCTTGTGAAAGGTCTTGTGTAATAAACTTCAGAGGAAAATCTTTGAAAACATATTTTTTTTAGTTCTAGAGCCTTTGCAAAGTGTATGTTAAATGAAATTTCATAGTAAGTAGTACCATGATTGCTATAACTTTTAATGTATTTGCTATGTGGAGACTTATTTCTTAGCCTTAATAAGTACAATGAGTTGGTCCCCTAAATATTTAACAAAGTGTCAGTAACATTCTAGTAATGACATTAAGGAAAACTGAGACATATCTAAGGGCATAGCTGAAATAACAACAAGCATTAATAGAATAAATTGAACTCACAAGCTCATTAATTTATTGTCTTATGCATAGACAATTCATGTGGGGTTCTATCAGGGTTAATCAATATAAGGCTCTAGTTTAACAGCAGGATGATTACTGAATTTGAATGCTACTTATTAATTATGAGTCACCAGAAGTCAAGAGATGTGGAAAAATCTAAAATCTGATTTATATAATAGAGTAAGGGTGGTTGTGAAAGCATTAGTATCCACTATTGGCAGCTCACAACTATCTCATCATGATTAAAGATTAGAGCCTTTAACTTCTAAAGTACACATTAAAGATTAAGTGTGGTAGCTAATGGGTATATGGAATAAATAATGTGTATTGGCCTTCTAAGTAACCAAATATGTAGCTATTGATATTGTTTTTAATCTTGAGATTCTGGAAATAACCATCATCTGGGGCAAGATTGTTGTTTGTACTGTATTTAAAATCATTTTGTTTTAATAGAATTTAATATTGCTCGGTGATTTTGTTTAGTTGTTTTCAGTTGTGTCTATTATTGTAACCCCAAATGAGATTTTCCTGGAAAAGATACTAAAATGGCTTGTCATTTTGTACTCCAGCTCATTTTGTAGATGAGGGAACTGAGGCAAACAGAGTTAATGACTTGTCCAGGGTCATATAGCCTGTAGTGTCTGAGGCATGATTTAAATTCAGGAAGATGAATCTTCCTTTCTCCATTAGTGATACTCTACTCACTGCACCATTTAGCCAGCATGGAGCTTTTTCAGTTTTTCTTTTATGTCTTATCTTTCCCATTAAAACACAAGGTCACTGAGCACATTGACTGTCTTTCTACTTGTATTTGTTTATCATGGTGCCTAGCCTACAGTAAGTGCTTAAAACTGTATTTTATTTAAATGCTTACTCAGTAATTGGTTTTATTAGTGACAATACATAAATTTTATGTATTTAAAAACAGTATTTTCAGAAAAGATCTGTAAACTTCAGGCTCTAAAATTCCTCTTATAGAAAAAGTTAAGAATACTTGGACTAGATCCTGAACTATCTTGAGTGCCATTAAGTGAGACAAGGAGATTCTACTGGTAGAATGTGTTTTTTTTTTTTAGTTGGCTCAGACATGATAAATAAAATTTGAAACTTTGGACAATGAATGTATAAGATATGTGAGCAATTAATGAATTGAATAGAAGCTTAAATGAAATGACAAATTAATTTATGTAAAATGTATATAAAAGACTATATTCAATGTTTACTCTGGCCAAGTGACTTTTTTTGATAGGACTTGACTTTGGAACTGAAATTTTACTTATAGTTGGAGTCAGGGTGATAAAGTTGAAAGAACATGAAATCGACTGTTAAATTTGCCACTGGATAAGTTTCTTAATTCTCTGAGCCTTAGTTACTTCATCTCAAAGATTTAGATGTTGAATGAGTTGATCTGTAAAGTCTCCCTCAGTTCTAATAGATCATAATCTATTAAAAAAAAGATCTACTTCAGTGAAAAAATAGAAAAAGGTAAATTAATATTCTGTTACATGTTCCTTTTTGATCTTATGTTTCTGTGAATTGATATTTTGCAATATTTAAAAGGAATCTCAGTTTTATCTATTTAAAAATTTCCAAACACAAAAACTAATTCATAGTCCACTATGAGTTGGCTTTCTCCATTTCTTTAAATTTCTCATGTTTCTATGAAAACTGCTTTATAAAGGAGATAAATTACCTCTTAATCCAATGAATTTAATAGCTAAATACATTTAGTAGCTAATATGGGGAATAGAAAACTTTTCCTGGAGGCTAAGTTTTAATCAGAGCCTGGGTCTGGAGTCAGGAAGAGGAGTTCAAATGTGGCTTAGTCATAAATCTGTAAAATGGAAATCAAAGCACCTACTTTTCAGAATTGTTGTTAAGGATCAAATAAGAAAATATTTATGAAGTTCTTACAGTGCTTGGCACATAGTAAGCGCTTAATAAATATTTATAACCTTCTTTTCTTTTTTAGACACAACCTATTTGACCATAGACAAATACATCTATCATTCAAGATCTCTTAGTTTCCTCAGCTGTCTACTTGAGAATGGTAATAACAGTACTGCTCTTACAATTTAGTATTGCTGATAAAATGAGTGAACACATATAGGGCAAGTCTTAAAGTGCTATATAACAGTGATAATGATTTTTTCCCAAACTCTTTCTCTCTGACTTTCCCATCTTTCTTAATACTGCTTCTTTTCTTAGCTTCTAAGACCTTTCAACTTTTGGTTATTGTTAGTATGACTTCTTTCTTATTGCTTCATCTGATAGAATAGTTATAACACATCTCTAGTTCCTGGGTCCTGAGATTCCTTCAAGTCTTGTTGAAATCAAATGATTCCTGTTTTCTTTTCTTTTAATTCATCTGCTGAATATATGTTTAAGCCTCTTTCTGTTATTATATATTGATCATTGTTTTTGGAAGTATAGACAAGTAATTGTGTCGGTCTTTTTTTAATTTATTTTTTATTTTTTTAATTCAATCTGTTCTCTTTCAAAATTTCCCTTCCCTTTTGTCACTCCTTTCCTTAGTTCTGTATTTTCAATAAACTATTTTTTCTTTCTTTCTTCCCTGCTTCTTATATAATTATAGAGTTGTCTCTCATCTTGAAATGGTCATAGCAACAATAGTAAACCCTGCACTTGACAATAGTTTCTCCATTATATTTTTTCTCCTTTTTTAAACTCTTGTACTACAATAATGAGTTATGTATACTCCCTAACTATCCATTCACTTATCAACATCATAAAAGCTTTTTGTCCTCATCTTATTTCTAAAACTTTTTAAGATTACCTACAATCTTTCAATTGCACATCACTTTCTCTTTTCTCAGTCTTTATCTTCTTTGACCACTTTTGTCAAAGGTAATAGAGCTAATATGTGTCAGAAACAAGACTTGAACCCAAATGTTCATGACTCCCAGGATAGCTCTTTACTCCATCTTTTCCACAGATCCACCCCTCCTTAAAACTTCTATTTCTGACCAAGGGAGTGCCATTCTCCCAGGTGGCCAGGTTTATAATCTTTTGATATTTTTGAGTCTGCCATCTCCCGCAGCCCTCATTGCATTTAGTTTCAAAGTTTCTATTTCTATTTTCCCACTCTTCTTACATCTGTCACCTTTTCTCTCACATAATCACTCCCCGAGTTCAGGACCATTTTACCTGGTATATTGTAATAGACTCTCCTTGGTTTCCCTGTTGCTAGGATCTTTTCTCTCTAGTCTCTGCACAATAACCAAAGTAATTTAATCATGTCAGTCCTCTCTCAAAATCTTTAGTGGTTCCTTATTGCGCCTTGCATAAAATCAAATTCCTCAGCAAGGCAGTGAAAGCTTTCTTCACCCTGACTCCAGCTCTCTGTGAAATGTTTCATCTACCCTGAACTGCTAGCAGTCCCTCTAGCTTACTTTAACGTGTTTGTATAACCTGCTCCCCCTGCTCCATTATTCTTTTCTGCTTTTGTATCACATTTCACGTGTCACTTCTTACATGATGCTTTCCCTGATCTCCATAGTGGATAATGTTATGCCTCCTAAATTACCTCCCATTTATTTCTCTCTCTCTCTCTGTCTCTGCCTCTATCTCTGCCTCTCTCCCACCCTCTCTCTCTCTCTGTCTCTGTCTCTCTGTTTCTCTCTGTCTCTTTTTCTCTCTCAGTCTCTGTCTCTCTCTCTCTCTCTCTATCTCTGTCTCTGTCTCTACACACACACACACACACACACACACACACACACACACACACACCTCTCAAGTAGAATGTAAAACTTTTTGTATGGGCACAATCTGTTCCATTTTTGTTTTGGTGTCTTAAATTCTTCTTGAAGTGAATTAAGGCATAAATCTGATCACATGACTTCTCTTTTTAATAAACAAAAAACAAACCTTCCTATTTCTTTTTATTAAATAAACTTCATGCTTCTAGTCTGTTACTCAAGGCCCTCCATAATCTGGTTCCAAGATATCTTTCTTTCTTTGACACTCCTACCAGATACTCAGATTAATTTAAATTCAATCTTTATTCCTCCTCCCCTTCACACACATATAAACATGAGATTTATCCACAACTTGTGTTCTCCCCTTCAGTTTTTTCTGTTGAAGTTGAATCCATTTTTTTTCTGCTGAAATTCTACCTCTTCTCTGATGGATTCCTTCTTCCATGGCTACGTAACACTTTGTTAATACTTCTCTTAATCACACAATATAGCCTAATTTGCTTTTTTTTTTTGGTCATTCTTACACTTTAATAAACCATTTTAGATATTTTTAAATGAAATTGGATGTTAAGTCTCATGGAAAGGTGTTATCTCACAATAGTAGTAAATGTTATGAATGAAAATATAATCAACTAATGTATTAGAATTTGTTAATTCTAATATGTATTAGGCCCTATTCCAGGTACAGAGATAAAAAAAAAAAGGAAACAACCCCAACTCTCAGAAAGTTATATTGTGATGGGAAAGACAAGATGGTTATCTAAGTTTAAATATATAGATAAAAAAAATAAACAAAAAAAAATAAAGAAGGGAAACTTGAGTAAAAAGCAGAGATTAGGTCAGAAAGGCTTCATTCCAAAGATGAGAAATAAACAGGACATTGAGAAAAGAAAATATATCTGTAAAATATAAGTGAATAGAGGGCATATTCCTGGCATGAATATGGTCACTGACAGACTACTGGGTCCGAATCCCGAGATATAAATATAAAGTAGTGAAAAAGACCTACATGTACAACAATATTTGGAACAGCCCTTTTTGTGGTAGCAAAGAATTGGAAACTGAGTAACTGTCCATCAATAGGGGAATAGCTCAATAAATTGTGGGAATATGAGGACAATGGAATATTATTGTTCTATAAAAAATGATGAGCAAGTTGATTTTAGAAAAGCCTGGAAAGATTTACATGAACTGATGCTGAATGAAACAAGCAGAATCAGGAATACACTGTACACAATGTGCAACAATCAAGCATGGAAGACTGGTTCTTTTCAGTGGTTCAGTGATCCAAAGCAATCCCAATAGATTTTGGATAGAAAATGCCATCTGTATCCAAAAAAAACTATTACGATTGAATATAAATCAACACACTATGTTCACTTTTTTCTTGTTTTTCTTTTTTTCTTTTTCCTCTTCCATGATTTTCCCTTTTGTTGTGATTTTTCTCTCCTGACATGATTCATAAAGCAATGTGTGTTATAAATAAACAAATACACCAAAAGTATCCCCCCAATTTATTTATAAAGGACTTTAAAACTCAACAGAGAGTTTATATTTTATCTTATAAATTTAAAGGAGTCACTGGAGGTTATACATGGTCTGATATGTGCTTATAGAATCATTTTAACTTTAGTGTAGAGGATAGCCTGGAGTGGTGAGACATGAGTTAGAGAGCCCAAATAGGACTGTTACAATAATATTTATTAGAGATACTGAGAGTCTGAACTAAAATGATGACAGTGTAAAGTAGAAAGAAGAGGTTGGATATGAAAGCTTTTGTGTACTGCTCCAATTCTGCTCCTGACTTTGTTTTGAGACATTGAGAAAGTCACTTAAGTAAAATTGAGCCCTGATTTCTATCTCTATGAAATGAACAAATTGATGAACATTATTGAAAATATGCATTCAGATATGAAAATATTATAATCTGCAACAGTCTCTCTTTGTTGAATTAAAGAAGAAATTAATAAATCATTGAAATACAAGGAATTTGGTCCTTTGGTAATTTGTATTTATAGGTTATTCACAAATTAAAGTTCATTCTTAAAACATTGCATTGGACTTCATGAAAAAATAAAAAATAACTATTGCTACTTGTTTTCAGTGTCATGGAATGTTAAAGCTTGAAAGGGAACTTAAATTTTATCTAATTCAAATCTTTGGTCATAAAATTG
This sequence comes from Sminthopsis crassicaudata, assembly GCF_048593235.1. Taxonomy (NCBI): domain Eukaryota; kingdom Metazoa; phylum Chordata; class Mammalia; order Dasyuromorphia; family Dasyuridae; genus Sminthopsis; species Sminthopsis crassicaudata. The sequence continues at coordinate 33,057,425 of NC_133622.1, forward strand.
AGGAATCTATGGCTAAGGAGAATTAACAATCTTACTTAAGGTCACCTATTTCATTAATGCCAAATCGAGGTTTTACAACCCAGATCTCTTGACTCTAAGTCTAGTACTTTTCCCATCAAATATCCCATCATCTCCAATAATGATCTATTGAAGAGCTGCCTTTGATATATGTATCTGATTCTTAAAGGTTACTCCTCCCTAGAGTAAATGAAAGTTTCAGTAATACAGAATGCTCTTTTTATTTCTCTTATTATTGGAAGGCAGATATCATTTAATGTCCACCATTTGGAGATAAGCAGTAGAGGAGCAATGTTAGAATTCTTACAAGGTACTAAGACAGTGGAATTGATAGAGACAATACTATCTAATTTAGCATGGTTCAGTGTGATTGATCTGATCCTACAAGGAGATGTTATGGGCCAGCACTTGAAACAAGGTACTGAGTGGAATTGATGAATAATGATTCTCTAATTGACATGTACTTAGTACTTACTATAATTCCACAAGATTCACACCTTTAAGAGAGCATATATAAGGAGGAGCTCTCAAGGGCAAGCCCACTAAAGGACAAGCCCACTCTCAGAGGAAGAGACAGATTCATTCCATTTTTCTACCTTTGTGTTGGCTGGAGGCTGAAGTATAAACCTTTGGATTCAGAGACATTCGGAGGGAGCTAGAGACAGAAGCCCACTGGAAGCTCTGAGCCTCAGACAGGATTCAGTTGAGGAGATTCACAAGTTGGGCAGAACGAAGGAAGACAGAGAAGTGGTGGCAGGCTGTCCCATGGAGAACACTGAAACCAAGATCCAGAAAACCTCCAGAAAACTAGCTGAGCCCCAAGTGAAGGAGATAAGATTTTGAAGGAGACAAATAAAGGATTTGGACTTTAACCCCTGGCTGCACCTGTGATAATTATTGGCTGCCTTCAGAAGCCCCCCCAAGAAATTTGCTTCCAGAGAACATTGTATTTTAGAGAAGAATATTACAGACCAAGATCAGAATTTTTCTTTGACTACAGAATAGTTCTGTGGTATTTGATTTTTCCACTTGTAAAATGGAGAATATACAAGATGCACATACATATATGTACATACACATATAAATATATATGTATATACATAGACATATAGATACACACATATTACACTCAAACATACACATATGTATTTATTTCTTCTGATATTTTGAATATAAATAAAATAATATTAAATAAACTTTGAATTTCTGAGGTAGAAGATACTATGTCTACTATAATTATTCCAAACCCATCTAGTACAATCTCCTGGATCTTATAAAGAGCCAAATGTTGGGGGAAGGGTTCTCCAAAAAAGAATCTTTTGCATGGGAGAAAAAAAAAAGTATCCCTATGTAAGCATTAAATGATTTCAAGGAAAGAAGCATTTTTTATCAGAGTCTGTTAGCAAATTAAATACAATGGAGATGGATAACTCTTCCACAAATTCATTACAGCACTCTGATTTAAATTCCCATCAGAGTAAATATCAAATTTATCATCTATTTGCTCCTAAAATTGCATTGTATTGCATCTTTTGAATGTGTGCTTAAAATCAGATAGATAAACAAAATTATAAAGTTGGTACATAGTCAGACTATGTTCGTGTCTTATTAGATCTATTATAAATTATATCATTTCCCTTAGCCTATTCTCCCCAATGTTGGCATAAAATGTTTAGACTAAGAAAAGGCCCATTTAAAAAAATACTTAATATGCAGGGAACCGAAAATATAATCTAGTTTGCCTCTAGATACTTGCTTGATTTAAGTATTTCCTTCTGAACTACAGAATGAAAGTCTAACTTAATGATTTCACACAACATACTTTAGAGCTTGGAGGCTAATTCTGGGTCTCAACTTTCCCACATATTACCTTGTTTACTCCTCATGTAGAAATATAGATTGCAAAACCTTTTGACATTCTAAAATGAAGAATTCTACATTTCTTAAAGGATATTTCCCCCTGAAGGGAAATGAAAGTGCTGGTACAGGGTGAACATTTGCTAAGGTATTAAAACACAAAAGCAAAATTTCCTACCAACTGCAAGGTGCCCTCATCACAGGATTAATGGTTCTAATAGATGCATATATGGTAAATGATTCTAAGGGAAAATGTGGCAAAAAACTCATCCTGCTTTAGAAGCAGCCATCAGAATAGCTCAATACCATCCATTGCTCTTGTTCAAAACTGCTCTTGATACTCGAATAAAATTCCTTTGGAGAATTTTGACCTCCTTTTGTTATCATGAGTACTGAAATTATCTAATAGGAAAGAACAAGGACGTTACAGCTGATACAAACATGTGTTCCTCATACAATGCTCCTGTGACATTACATTAAAGATGAGTATCGGTTTCATAGAACTATCTGAATCAGAACTGGGGGGGGGGGGGAAACATTTACAGAGAGACACAAAGTCAGCAGGAAGCTGTTCCAAAAGGGTGCGTGAGTGACACTTCAGTGGATGGCAAAACCACCTCATCACATGCTTGGGTCACCATTTTCTTTTTTTTTTTTTTTTTCTTTTTTTTTTATTATATATATATATATATATATATTTTTATAATATTATCCCTTGTATTCATTTTTCCAAATTACCCCCCTCCCTCTATTCCCTCCCCCCGACGACAGGCAATACCATACATTTTACATGTGTTACAATATAGTCTAGGTACAATACATGTGTGTGAATATCATTTTCTTGTTGCACAATAAACATTAGAATCCGAAGGTACATGCAACCTGGGCAGACAGATATTAGTGCTAACAATTTACATTCCCCTCCCAGTGTTTCTTCTCTGGGTGTAGCTACCTCTGTCCATCATTGATCAACTGGAAGTGAGTTGGATCTTCTTTATGTTGAAGATTTCCACTTCCATCAGAATACATCCTCATACAGCATTGTTGTTGAAGTGTACAGTGATCTTCTGGTTCTGCTCATTTCACTCAGCATCAGTTGATTTAAGTCTCTCCAGGCCTCTCTGTATTCCTCCTGCTGGTCATTTCTTACAGAGCAATAATATTCCATAACCTTCATATACCACAATTTACCCAACCATTCTCCAACTGATGGACATCCATTCATCTTCCAGTTTCTAGCTACAACAAAAAGAGCTGCCACAAACATTTTGGCACATATATGTTTCTTTCTGCTCTTTAGTATTTCTTTGGGATATAATCCCAGTAGTAGCGCTGCTGGGTCAAAGGGTATGCACAGTTTGATAACTTTTTGGGCATAATTCCAGATTGCTCTCCAGAATGGCTGGATTCTTTCACAACTCCACCAGCAATGTATCAGTGTCCCAATTTCCCCACATCCCCTCCAACATTTGTCAATATTTGTTCCTGTCATCTTAGCCAATCTGACAGGTGTGTAGTGGTATCTCAGAGTGGTCTTAATTTGCATTTCTCTGATCAGTAGTGATTTGGAACACTCTTTCATGTGAGTGGATATAGTTTCAATTTCTTCCTCTGAGAATTGTCTGTTCATATCCTTTGACCATTTATCAATTGGAGAATGGTTCGGTTTCTTATAAATTATGGTCAGTTCTCTATATATTTTGGAAATGAGACCTTTGTCAGAACCTTTGTTTTTAAAAATATTTTCCCAATTTGTTACTTCCCTTCTAATCTTGTTTGCATTAGTATTATTTGTACAGAAACTTTTTAGTTTGATGTAATCAAAATCTTCTATTTTGTGATCAATAATGATCTCTAGTTCTCCTCTGGTCATAAATTCCTTCCTCTTCCACAAGTCTGAGAGGTAGATTATCCTCTGTTCCTCTAATCTATTTATTATCTCCCTCTTTATGCCTAAATCATGGACCCATTTTGATCTTATCTTGGTATATGGTGTTAAGTGTGGATCCATATCTAATTTCTGCCATACTAATTTCCAGTTTTCCCAACAGTTTTTTCCAAATAATGAATTTTTATCCCTAATGTTGGAATCTTTGGGTTTGTCAAAGATTAGATTGCTATAGATGTACCCTTTTTTGTCCTTTGTATCTAATCTGTTCCACTGATCTACCGGTCTATTTCTTAGCCAATACCAAATGGTTTTGGTGACTGCTGCTATATAATATAACTTTAGATCAGGTACACTTAGACCACCTTCCTCTGAGTTTTTTTTTCATTAGTTCCCTTGCAATTCTTGACCTTTTATTCTTCCATATGAATTTTGTTGTTATTTTTTCTAGGTCATTAAAATAGTTTCTTGGGAGTCTGATTGGTATAGCACTAAATAAATAGATTAGTTTGGGGAGTATTGTCATCTTTATTATATTCGCTCGGCCTATCCAAGAGCACTGAATGTCTTTCCAATTATTTAAATCTGATTTTATTTTTGTGGCAAGTGTTTTGTAATTTTTCTCATATAATTCCTGACTTTTCTTTGGTAGATGGATTCCCAAATATTTTATACTCTCAACATTTGTTTGGAATGGAATTTCTCTTTGTATCTCTTGCTGTTGCATTTTGTTAGTGATATATAAAAATGCCGAGGATTTATGTGGATTTATTTTGTATCCTGCCACTTTGCTGAAATTTTGAATTATTTCTAGTAGCTTTTTAGCAGAGTCTTTGGGGTTCTCTAAGTATACCATCATGTCATCTGCAAAAAGTGATAGTTTAATTTCCTCATTTCCTACTCTAATTCCTTGAATCTCTTTCTCGGCTCTTATTGCCGAGGCTAGCGTTTCTAGTACTATATTGAATAGTAATGGTGATAGTGGGCAACCTTGTTTCACTCCTGATCTTACTGGGAAAGGTTGCAGTTTATTTCTATTGCATATTATGCTTACTGAAGGTCTTAAATATATGCTCCTGATTATTCTGAGGAATAGTCCATTTATTCCTATACTCTCAAGAGTTTTTAGTAGGAATGGATGTTGGATTTTGTCAAATGCTTTTTCTGCATCTATTGAGATGATCATATGGTTCTTATTAATTTGATTATTAATATGGTCAATTATATTAATAGTTTTCCTAATATTAAACCAGCCCTGCATTCCTGGAATAAATCCTACTTGATCATAGTGTATTATCTTGGAGATGATTTTCTGAAGTCTTTTTGCTAATATCTTATTTAAGATTTTAGCATCAATATTCATTAAGGAGATTGGGTCACCATTTTCTAAGGAGCATCAAGAGGGGAGATCTCCCCAGGGAATGACCCAATTTGGTTACAAATTTCCTATTAGAAAAGGGTTTGTTAAATATGGAAATATGTTTAAAAGGATTGCACATATTTAACCATTTTCAGATTGCTTGCTATCTTGGGGAAGGAGGGAAGTAAGGAAGGAAGGGAGAAAAACTTAGAACTTGAAGTTCTATTTTAAAATGTATGTTGAAAACTATAATTACATGTATTGGGAAAAATAAAATACTATTTACAAAGAAAAAAAGGTTTATTAGGGTCACTGTATAAGTAATATTTTGAATTGCCTCTTTAATCTTTGGAAATGTTTTATAATCTGTTGCTTCTATTTTTATGCAATGTCAGAACATTTACTTATGGATGATCAAAGATATTTTATTCTTTCTCTTTATCAGAAAATCTTTTAATTATTAATTCATTTGTATGTATATACACATACACAATGCTTATATGATTACACATGATTTTAAATATATCATTTCCTTTGTTCTTTAGAACAATCCTGCCAAGTAGGTATTATTGTTAACCCATTTTACAGATGAGGAAAAAGCATTTCAGAGTGATTAAATAACTATATAAGGATCATGCAGATTTTTAAGTGTTTGGAACAGTATTTAAAATAAGTTTTTATTTTGATTTATTTTTGTTTTCTTTTTTATCTCCTTATTCAGCCCTTCATGTATATATTATGTCATCAGAAAACAGAAAGTGATAGAGGAAAAAAAATGTATTTCCCCCCTCTGTACCTTTGTTTTTTCTTTGTATTCTATGTGTATTTCCCCTAGTAGCTGAGAAGCGCTCTAAAATGGTAAGATCTTTCTTTATTTAATGAAAGCTTTGAGGTATCCATAGTACATCTATATCTTAATGCGTATTCTAACTGAGGGATAGAAGCAAATTCTCCAGTTGGGGGGGATGTCAGCTCCTATGTGGAGTCTTCCCATGAAGTGATTCACGAGCAGTTGAGAAGATTGTAAAGAACTTTTCACCACCCACATTTCAGGAGCAAAAGATGATATATTTGGAGTTAAAAAGGGTAGCAACATATGGCTCTACTTCCCTCTCAAATGGTCTGGGTCCCACAAACGATGACTTTTATTCCAGAACATTACAGTAATTACCCCATTTCCTTTTTTAAACATATCTAAAATTCAATAAAAGCTGATAGCAAGTTACATGATTTTGAAATAATAATTGTCTCATTTTAGAAGAGAGTCAAGGATGTTGTTCTCTGAATCTATGAAGAGGTCAAAAAGAGAAAACACTAAGAATTATAATAATAAAGAAAACATATGAAATAAACCAAATTGTACATTGTACAAACATATGCCAAAGTTCCAAAGTATCATGATTAAATATAGCATCATGACCCTGTTTGAGTCCAACAATTTTAATGTCACCAACATTAATTTGGGAGTGCTTTTCTTACTCTAGAGGTAAGGCCTGTTTTTTAATCTCTTCTTTTTTTCCCTCAAAAATCTAAGTCTCTCTCAAGGACTCTTTTCAGCAATGCCAAGCAGAAAAGGGGAAAGCCTTAATTAGACAGTTCACAGAAAGGCTTATGGGCAATTAATTTTGTCATAGGCTTTCACTCTGATGACTATATTATTCTGATCTTTACACCAATTGCACCTGCAGCTCTTGGAAGAAATTGTTAGTGATATCTCAAGACTACTTTCAAGAAAATCAAAGCAATATATGCTTTCTTGCATTTTATTATTTGGTAGCTCAAAGTACCACTAGGTAAAAACTAGGAGGAAATTATGAATACCAAGTGATTTCTTCTCATAAGAAATACATCTCTAGTTGGTAGCCTAACCATCCTTCTCCACCCAGTTCCCCAAAGGGGCAAGTGGGGTTTCCCACTGGAGAAAAACAAACCAGCTCAGCCCTATCCAGAAAGGCATCTCCCTTCTTAAATCAACTCTCTTTCCACCCCATGCTGTCCAAGCTTCTTTGGAAAGGGTGGAGCCTGGATATGGAGGGGGAAGCTGTGGTCCAGTGCCTTCTGCTAGCCAGGGCCCTGGAGCTGGGGGCTGCCAGGAGTCCTGGGTCTTGTGCTGTGTCCTCTGCCTGAGCTCCCACTGCTTCTGCTTGAGGCTCCTCTGCTGCTCCTCCTCCTACGGCTTCTCTTACTGAGCATACTGGCCCCTGTGTGCCCCTTCCACTTCCACTATTGGGAACTGGGAGACTATACACTGCAGCCCATCATCCTGCTGGAACTGTTCCACGACTTGTCCACTGATGGACACAACCTCAGCATCATGGGCTCCAACCTGAATGTCCTAAGCACAACTACGTTGCACCTTTGCTAGGGAAAGCTCTGTCCATAAGGGCATCTGCAGCCCTGGTCAACTTTACATTCCCTACTGTTCAACAGAGACCAAGTGCTACTATCCCAAGCAAGTTTGTTGCAATTGCATAAGCAGCCAAGTGTTACATTCTCAAGCAAGTTTGTTGCAATGACATAAAGAGCCAAGTGCCACAGTCTCAAGCAAGTTTGTTGCAATGACATAAGCAGCCAAGTGTTACATTCTCAAGCAAATTTGTTGCAATGACATAAAGAGCCAAGTGTTACATTCTCAAGCAAGTTTGTTGCAATGGCATAAAGAGCCAAGTGTTATGATTTCAAGCAGGTTTGTTGCAATGGTGTAAATACCAAGTGCTATAGTCTCAAGCAGGTTTGTTGCAATGGCATAAACAGCCAAGTGTTACAATCCCAAGAAAATCTGTTGAAATGGGATGAATATTGAATTTGAGGAGTTTCAAAGGGATAAGTGCAGAAGTTTCACTGTAATTTATTTTTACATGGTCATTTTTTCATGGAAAACAGACTCTTTTTTTTTCTTCTTTTTTTGAGGCTAGGTTTAAGTGACTTGCCCAGGGTCACGTAGCTAGGAAGTGTTAAGTGTCTGAGACCAGATTTGAACTCGACCCTCCTGAATTCAGGGCTGGTGTTCTATCCACTGAGCCACCTAGCTGCCCTGAAAACAGACTTTTTATAAGCTATGTCACAAAAAAGAACAAAATGTAAAAGTGAAAAAATATACTTTAATCTGTACTCATAGTTTGTTAGTTTTCTCTCTGAAGGTGGATAGCTTTTTTTTTTTTTTTTTTTCATCATGGGTCCTTTGGAATTGTTTTGGATCATTGTCTTCATCAGAGTAGCTGTCTTCACAGTTGATTATGTTATAATATGTCACTATGTATAATGTGCTCCTGAATGTGCTCACTTCACTTTGCATTGGTTTAGATAAAAATTTTGCAGGTTTTTTCAAACCATCTTACTCATTATTTCTTATAGCACAATAATATTCATCACAGTTATATACTAAAAACTTGTGTAGTCAGTCATTCTCTGATGAATGGGCATATCTTTATTTTCTAATTCTTTCTGCCATAAAATAATTATGATAAGTAGTTTTTTACATATATTTCTTTTCTCTTTAAGATGCAGACTTAGTAGTGGTATTCTCAGCTCAATGAGTATTCACTTTGGACATAGTTCCAAATTTCCTCTAGAATAGTTGGACTAGTTCATAACTTCACTAACAATGCCTCAGTGTCCCGGTTTTGTTTTTGTTTTTCCTTTTTTTCCCCTACTGGTCAATTGGGATTAAGCTGAGCGTCACACAACTAATGAGTGTTAAGTGTTTGAGGCCAGATTTTTACTCAGGTTCTCCTGACTCTCGGTCACTTTATCCACTGCACTACCTAGCTGCCCCCTTCCAATTTATCCAAATTGCATATGTCATTTTTCTTTTCTGTCATGTTAGACAAACTGAGAGGTATGAATTCATCACTCAGAATTGTTTTAATTTGCATTTTAAATAAATAGGAATAACTCATACTATTAATTATTTGATTTATTTTTTCTTTATATTTGATAAATGGAACCTCTCTCACTTTGTTTAAAATTTTTCCCTAACTTACTACTTCCTTATTTAATTTTGGCTATATTGTCTTTGCTTGTATCAAATCTTTTAAAATTCATGTAATTAAAATTATCCATTTCTTGTGGTTTTCTCTATGAGTTCCCTAATTCTAAACTCTTCTCTAACCAATAGATCTGATGGGTACATTTTTCCATGCTTCCCCTATTTTGAATATGAAAATATTCATTTGAATGAAAATAAGAGAATCACTGAACAAAAAATAAAAGGAGGCCAAGCAGTACCAGATTTCAAACTATCCTATAAATTGAATAAGAAATAAAGTAAAGATTAATGAACTAGATAAGTTGCACCGTACACAGTAGTAATTAACCATAGGAATGTAATGTTTGGTAAACTCAAAGATACGAAGTACTGCTCCCCATTTTGCAAAAAAATCTGGGAAAACTGAGAAGCAATCTAGCAGAAATTAGACATCAACCAATATCTCCCATCATATGACAAAACAAGATCAAGATGCATTGATGATTTAAACATAATGGGGATTTTTCCACCTTCTCCAACCTTCTTCCCTAGATGTCAAGTAGTCCAATATATGCTAAACATGGTAGAAATAGATGTCAAATTCAATATATGCATACACATTTTTATAATTATCTTGCTGTGCAAGAAAATTCAAATCAAACCAGAAAAGAAAATGTTGAAGAAAACAAAATGCAAGAAAACAACAACCAAAAAGTGAGAATGCGATGTTGTGAACTACACTCAGGTCCCACAGTTCTCTCTCTGGGTGTAGATGGTTCTTTTGATCAGAAGACCATTGGAACTGGTCTGAATCATCTCATTATTGAAGGGAGCCACGTCCATCAGAATTGATCTTTGTATAATCTTGTTATTGCTGTGTATCTCCTGGTTCTGCTCATTTCACTCAGCAGCCCCTCATATGAGTCTTTCCAGGCCTCTCTGGAATCATCCTGCTGATAGTTTCTTATAGAACAATAATATTCTATAACATTGATATACCATAACTTATTCGGCCATTCTCCAACTGATGAGCATCCATTCAGTTTCCAGTTTCTAGCCACTACAAAAAGGGCTGATACATGTCAGCTTTTTTTGCATTTTTGTAAGTTTTTAGTGCCCTAATACAAGTCATTTTGTAAAGTTGTCATTTACACATTAGAAAAAAATACTTTGTTTTTCCTATTTTAATTAAATTTTCTCTAGACATCTATTTAATTTTTTTATAACTCTATTCATCTCCCTAACTTCTTTCTTATTTATGGTTAGATATATTTAATTCTGAAAGGAAAAAGTTGAGATCCCCAACTAGTATACTGTTATTTTTTATTTCCTCCTGTAGCTGATTTATTTTTTCCTTTAAAAATTAAGATGCCATGTAGCTTGGGACATAAATTTTTACTTTTACAAATTCTTATTTTAATTCATATTACTTCATGTCTATGATGCCTTTAGCAAGATATCATTTTTCTGTTTATCTCTTTTAATTTGCCCATTTTTTTTTTGCTTTGTTGTCCTTCATGGTTGCTATACATCAGTTGAAGCATAATAGATTTTGCTCTAGTCCCTTATGATAGCTCTTGTTGTGTTTCTCTGTTTCAAATTTTTTTCTCTTATAAACAACATATTGCTATATTCCAATATCTAGGCCTATTTCTTATTTACTTCCATTTCATTGATGAATTCATCTAATTCATATTCATAGTTATGATTACTGACTATGCATTTCCTTCCATCTAATTTTATTGTGTGTTTGTGTATTTGTATTTGTGTATTCGTTCCTCTTTGAAGCAATACTAAATTGAGAGTGTCTATATACTTTGCCCTCTTTGAACCAATTCAGATTAGAGTGAATTTCAAGCACTGCCTGCCTCCCCACAGTATTATTTTCTACTCTAAAAGTTCTCCCTTCCATACCTCTTTACATGAAATAAGTTGTCTCAGGCTTCCTTTTCTTTCCCCTTCTGTCAGCACATCCTTTTTTCTCAACCCCCCCCTTTTTAGGACATGCCAACAAAATTTACTCACTCTTTTGACTTCTATCTATAAAAACTCCTTCAGTTCAATTGTTTTTCAGTTGCATCCAAGTCTTTATGACCCACATTTGGGGTTTCCTTGGCAGAGATACTGAAGTGAATTGCCTTATCACTCCCCAGCTCATTTTACAGTCGAGGAAACAGAAGGATTCAATGAATTTTCCAGTATCACACATTTTAAGTGCCTGAAGCTGAATTTGAACTCAGGTCTTCCTGACTCCAGATCTGGTGCTGTATTACATCCCCTAGTTTCCCTGAAAACTCTTCTACTTGCCTTAATAATGATAAAGTTTTTAGGAGTTACTTGTATCATTTTTCATTATAGGAATATAATGAACTTAAGTCTTTTATAATTTTTTTCATATTTACATTTCTGTGTTTTTCTTGATCCTTGAGTTTGAAAGTTAAATTTTCTATTCAGCTCTTATCTTTTCATCAGAAAAGATTGAAAGTTCTCTATTTCATTAAATATTCATTTTCCCTCTGAAGGATATAGTCAGGTTTTTTTTGGGGGGGTAGATAATTCTTATTTATAATTCTGATTGTTTTACCTCCCAGAATATCAAACCCCATGCTCTTTACTTCTTTACTAGTACTTGCTAAATTGTTTACAATCCTTATGGTGGCTCCACAATATATGAATAATTTCTTTCTGTCTACCTGAAATATTTTCTCTTTGACTTTGGGGCTCTGGAATTTGGACTTCTGAAAGTTTTGTTTTGAGATTTTTTTCAGGGATAACCAATGAATTTTTTGAACTTTTATTTTACCCTTCTATTATAAGATATTGTAGAAAAGTTTTCCTTTAATGAATATGTGATACCTTGGTTCTTTTTTGAATAATGGTTTTTAGTTAATCTTGAATTCTCTCTCCTTGATCTATTTTCTAGATCAGTGTTTTTTTTCCCTTAAATGACATTTTATATTTTCTTCTATTTGATTTTACTTTATTGCTTCTTGATGAGTTATGGACTTCCTAGCTTTTACTTTCCCTAGACTAATTTTAAAGGAAATTTCTTCAGTGAATTTTATTTTTTCCATTTGCCCTAATATAATTTTAAGGAGTTCTTTTCTTTAGTATTTTTTTGCCTCTTTTATCATTTAGGAGGTTCAGTTTTTCAAAATATTCTTTTCTTCAGTATTTTCTGTGCCTCTTTTACTAAGCTATTAATTCTTTCCTTTGTATTGCTCTCATTTTTTCCAACTTTTACTCCACCACTCTTATTTGATTTCCAAAATCAATTTTTTTATTATTTATAATTTCTGACAGTATATATGCATGAGTAATTTTTTTTAACATTATCCCTTGTATTCATTTTTCCAAATTATCCCCTCCCTCCCTCGACTCCCTCCCCTTGATGACAGGCAATCCCATACATTTTACATGTGTTACAATATAACCTAGATACAATATATGTGTGTAAATACCATTTTCTTGTTGCACATTAAGTATTAGATTCCGAAGGTATAAGTAACCTGGGTAGATAGACAGCAGTGCTAACAATTTACATTCACTTCCCAGTGTTCCTTCTCTGGGTGTAGTTATTTCTGTCCATCATTGATCAACTGGAAGTGAGTTGGATCTTCTTTATGTTGAAGATTTCCACTTCCATCAGAATACATCTTCATACAACAATGAAGTGTACAGCGATCTTCTGGTTCTATTCATTTCATTCAGCATCATTTGATGTAAGTCTCTCCAAGCCTCTCTGTATTCCTCCTGCTGGTCATTTCTTACAGAGCAATAATATTCCATAACCTTCATATACCATAATTTACCCAACCATTCTCCAATTGATGGGCATCCATTCATCTTCCAGCTTCTAGCCACTATGAAAAGGGCTGCCACAAACATTTTGGCACATACAGGTCCTTTTCCCCTCCTCAGTATTTCTTTGGGATATAAGCCCAATAGCAGCAATGCTGGATCAAAGAGTATTCACAGTTTGATAACTTTTTGGGCATAGTTCCAAATTGCTCTCCCCAAAATCAATTTTTAAGGTTCACTTAGGAATTCTTTTTGGATTTGTGTCCAACTCAGTAGTTTTGTTTTCTTTGAAGCCTTGCTTTTAGTTGTTTTGACATCCTTGTTTTTTTCTTAACCCTTTGACCAGAGAAACTTTTTTTTTCTATTGTCAGGTTCATTTTTTTTTCTGTTTGCTCATTTTCACAGACTATTCTTTGGCCTTGAACTGTATGTTAAGGTTGAATTCTGTTCCCAGATAAGAACAGGGAATGAGGGTGGGGATACTTTTCTTAGCTAAAGGATTTTTAGGCTGCTTTTATCAAAGCTAATTTTAGATGTTTGCAAGTTGTTAATATCTCCAAGGTGTCCAGATCCAGGGAGAGGTATAATTATTCCTCTTCTGGTCTGTGCTCTGCATCATCCAGTCTGTTCACAGATCTCATTTTTATCCACTTAGAAGAAATTGAACAAAAGACAGATTGAACAAAAAGACATCTTAACTAGCTATTACTGCATATTCATACTTTATTCAATTTTCAATACTCCTCCAAAATTTATAAGGCTATCTATGTTTTATGGAAAGAAGTTAGGACACATCTAATTTGATGAGCTATAGTTAAGTTCCAAGACAGATCCTTTACTCTGAAGCTTCTAGTTTTTCTGGGAGAAATTAGTAAATATAAATAAGGAGTTCCCCTTCACTTCTCTTCAAAGATGGATAATCAGAACCACATCAAAATATTTTCTCCACCTCCAAATTATTCTGTAAGTAGAAACTTGATCTTAGGAGCTCTTTCCTTATTTAACTATAAGAATTACTATTACCTCATGCCACATGAAGGTATAATAAAGGAGTCATTCCCTACCAGATGGGGAGAATCTATTTCTTATGATCCTTAAAGAAAAAGTTGACCATAACATATTATCAGAGCAACTTGTTAAAAATCATGCTAATACTATGTAGTAGTAGTAGTAGTAGTAGTAATAATAATAGTAGTAGTAGTAGTAGTAGTAGTAGTAGTAGTAGTAGTAGTAGTAGTAGTAGTAGTAGTAATGGTGGTGGTGGTGGTGCTGGTGATGATAGTAGTGGTAGTAGCTAGAATTATATAGCACTTTAAGATTTGCAAATATAATCTGATTTTATCTTCATAATTGAGATTGAGAACTATATGTAACCATTGTCCCCATTTTACAAATGAGGAAACAGACAAAGTTTGAGTGATTTACCCAAAAATCATGCAGCTAAAAGTAGCTGAGGTGTCATTTGAATTCAGATCTCTCTGCCTCCAAAACCACTTCATGGTTTTCTTAACATTTCTTTGAGCTTCCACATTGTCCCACCTCATTCATCTTTTAGAAGCTCCTTCTGTTGCCAAGTGTACCCCCATTTTAACTTTCCCCCATGCTCAGATTGCTTCAGTTCTCCTCTGTCTGACTACAGCTTGAATTCTTGGTATTACTCCTGGCTAGGTTTGGACTATCTACCTGCACCTGGTATAATGAGTTGGCAGCTACTTTTGGCTTTCATTCTTACTGCCTCCTAAATATCTGAGGGTTTTGCCTCCCCAGTTCGAGCTCTCTTGCAACTTCCCTTTAGGATGAAACTTGTCTTAAACAGGGAAATATCCTGTTTGATATCCCTGGAAATATCCAGGGACCAGCTTCACTGAAGTCCTATCAAGTTGGCGAGTCAACTTCCAACCTAAGTCAGGACAATTTAGGATCCCACCATTGTTTAATAATAGAATACAGCTCAGTTTGACTTACTAATTGATGTTTTTCTTTTGGTTTGGAACATTTTTATTATCTTATGTTGGCTTTACCAAAACCAAAGCAATTATGAATTAGGTTAATTTTGTGTGCTTTTTTTGGAAGTAGGGTAAGGATGGGGGCAAAGGCTAGTCATCCTTATCATACTTCTTTAATTCAATCTTCATTGGGGGGTGAGGGGAGGAAAATGTATATGTCCACTCACCACTCTTGGTAATCTGTAATTTTAAATTCAAATTCTATCTTAAATGACTGAATCCTGTAAATGCAGTGCAAAGACAAGTTTTTGTTATTGAAATTGCCTGAAAACCGAGGGCCCTGCAAATATAATTCAACCAGCTCCCAGAGAAGCAGAAATTGAAGTGAAAGATGTATCTTTTGTCAAGGAGCGGTACCAATATTCAGGAGCGCAGAGATGTTATGTCTCATTAGGTTTCTGTGATGTAAATCACTGTCATATCTGCAATATTCCATTTCTAAGTAGTAATTCTTAGAAGGCAAACAAATGTTCGGCAGTATGGAGAATGTTATAAAGAAGGAATTAAATGGACATCAATAGAATTAGGAGGTAGTCAGCACTTTGAAATATTATAGTTCTACTTGGACAATTTATGATTATGAATCCCTTGGAAGGCATTTGGAAGTCCAGGTTGAAATAATACCTTAATAGAAATGGCCCTCCAAGAATATATACTAAACAGATATTCTATAGTACCAAGGATTGTCAGTTCAATTTATTTAAGCAAATCTGAATCTGAAGTGTCGTTTTGCAAACAAATTCTAGATACCAGTACTTGCAGCATAACCTTCCAAGGAACATAGGATAGTATAGATAGGTAAGAAGAAGAAAGATGGAATTTTTATTATTAATGGAAACTTAGAAACTACTTACAAAAACAGACATTTGGATACATGAACAACACTAAAACAATCTTGCAGAAAAATGTTAAGTACACTTTGTATAAATTATAATATCTATATATCTATATATATATTGCTCCCATGTCTTTTTTCTGATTCTTCTTTTTTGCATTATAAAATGAATGTGTTGCTCTTCTTTCTACTATCATTTTTAGCTAGTCGTATTTCGTGTACATATGGTTATTGTGTACATTTGTTGCTATTTCCTGAATGTATGTAATAGTAAGAATCTGGATCAGAGGAAATTGGCTCCTATTCATATCTCAAGTGTCTAATAGAACCACCAGAAAAATTAGAATCAACTGCCAAGGGCATGTTGACATTAGAAAAGAAAGTGTTTACCATATCTCAAATATCTAGCAAGCTTGAAGAATTCCTGTAGAGGGGAGGCCAAATTGTGAAAAAGATTTATCCAGAGGGATTGATTGTGTTGGCTTGGGAAGACTTTTAACCTGACTTTCAAATCTTAAAATAGCCTCAGGCATTGGCTATTTCCCCAAAGAACTATAAATACTCCCTTTGAGAAAGAGTAGGTTAGTAGCACTTTTCACTGAAAAAGTTAACAGATACCAGCATTTTAAAGAGACCTGCTGAGCGTCTTAGTGGAGAGAGTAGCCTGCAATCAATGACAGCTGCTCCATAGGAAGCAGTGGCTACAATGTTGGACACAAGAGGATATGATTTTCTGAGTGTGTGATGTCCAGAAAGGAATGGTTCCTCTTTAAGGCTGGTACTGTAGGGGATTGTACTGGGTGATGGGTGTTTTTCTTGATGTTTACCTTGCTGTTATGCTTAATTAAATGTCCTTTACCTTGAGTGTTTGTGTAATTTGGTTTGGTCTAGTAAAATGGGTCATGAATAGGAGTTATGAGCTACATATAGCAGCAGTTACTGACCTAAAGAGTATACTATACCAAGTATTCATTTTTGGAGGTTGTCAATTAAACAGCGTCTAAGTTAAATCCTGATTCTATCTTGCTTTCCCTTCTATCATGAATGTCTTCTCGTATTTTGATAGTCTTTCTTTGTCTATTATTAATAGTTCATATTTTACATTATAATTTGTTTCCAAGCTAAAAATATAAGAGCTAGATTTTCAAATATAATTCAGTTCTGGTAAGACTAGCATTTTAACATAGTTGAAACATTAAGCCCAAGGGCCCAAGTATCATTTTTTCACTCTCCATACTGGCCTAAAGTTTCCCCTTTCTCCTTTGCATTTTATAGATATTTCTAGTTGATCCTTGTTAAACTGCATAAGTGTTATCCTGGGAAGGATAATTTATTTTAGGCATTTGAGTATATGTATGAAGAGTTTGTAATAAAGAAAAGAGTACAGAACCATCTAAAAGAAAGCTTTTATTTTTCCTTTGGTTATAGAATGTATAATCAGGCCTGCCTTCATGAGTAGACAGAGTAGGTTTAGGTATGATCTGGATCCCTGACCAAAAATGTATTTTCCACTTACTGTATCGATGGCTCAAACTCTACCATGAGAAATATACATTGGCTTTGAAAGTTTAAAAAGTCTTTGAGTATATTCTCTTACTATTTACCCACCTTAAGGAGAATTGATGTTTCCAGGAGTAAACTCACTAATATATTCTATTTAATTGAATTCAACAGATATGTACTTCTGCATTACAGAAAATAAATCAAGACTGTTCTTATGACTATACACAGAGTAGATGATTGAATATACCATTATAGGTATTGTTTGTATTCAAAGACAGATATTAAGATATTAAAGAATTACTATATTCAAAGATCTTAGAATTTCCTTGAGTTATATAACCTAGTCAAAGATAATTAAATACAACATTTATGCAATGGAGATATGAAGTAACTAGTCCCTCTAGGAGGAAGGTACTGACAGTTGAGGAAAATCAGGTTAAAATCTTATTATGGAGCTAAAGGAAAGAAGGGGTTTTACTAAATAAGAGTGAGAAGAGTATTTTCCAGGAAAATGAATCAACTTGTATGAAAGCATGGAAGTAGAGAGCAGCAAGTTTATCTGAATGTAGCATATAAGAGAAAAATGGCAAATAAAACAGGTAAAGGGGAGACAGATTGTGAAAGGCTTTAAATGCCAAATAGAAGGACTTGTATTTTATTTTAGAGCCCATAGGGAGCCATTGAAATAGGGATTTGACATGGTCAAATCTGTACTTAAGAATATAGATTTGCATATGTGTGCAGGATAGATTGGAGAGTAGAATGACTGGTTGTAGGAATATCAATTAGGAGACATCTGCAAAAGTTCAAGGGAGAATTCTTAAGTAGCATTAATCTGGGGGACCTAATTCTGTTGTGTGCTTGTTCTATTATTGTTCCTCCTTTTTCATGTCATCTTCCCTTTGAACATATAAAATCCTATTTAATCTTCTTGGAGCCATGACTATGGTTCTGATCACTTTTATTTTCCAATAATGGGAATGATCGCTAAGATCTAAAAACATATTTTAGTGAAGAAGGAAAAATAAGATTACCAATGTTACAAAAAGATAATCAGAGACCTTTCAGACATCTTTTATTGTGCCCTTGAAATTGTTTCAGAAAACATAAAAAATAACAATAGGATATCACTTTTACTTCATCTTTAGATATAGTCTTTAAGCAGTATAATTATTCAGTTTTAATTTATTATTAAACAGAGATTGCTGGTTGCTAATTTATAATCAGTAACCAATGTCCAGAGGAGAAAGAATGATGGAAGAATATGGTCATCCCCAATTTTTCCCTGTGGCTTCAGATAATTCAAATCAAGGTAGAAATCTTATGGGAAGTGTGCATGGAGAAACTTAGAATGCAAAAAAAAAAATGCTATGTCTACTTCTGATGAATAGCCAGACAACTGAATTTGCTGTCAATTCCTCAAGCAGAGCCTTCAATTCATTATAAATATATCAGGAATTTTTAGTGAAATGGTGGATCAGGAAAGGATATATATATTTAGATATCATGAAATGTGGCAATGACCCACATACAAATGTCCTTCAATAATTTTGGTCCTAAATGCTTTCAGTTGTGTTATGTTGGCATCTTTGAACAGATATATTAGCTTAAGAATAAATAACAGTGAAAGGACACATGTTATCATGGAAAGATTTGCCCTTCTGAACACTATAATTTGTTACCTGTGTGATCCTGGCAAGTCGTTTAATTTTCTGAGTCACTTCATCATCTCTAAAAAGAATAGTACTAGATGTCCTTTAGTACATTTATTTTAAATTTCTTTTAGATTATAGATGTACACATATGAGATATGCTGGGAGAGAAAAATCAGAACAAAGGGGTAAAACAATGAGGAAAAAAAAAGAAGGAAAAAAACAAAAACAGTATGCTTCAATCCTCATTCATATCTGTAGTTCTCACTCTGCTTGCAAATAGCATTTTCCATCCAAAGTTTATTCAAATTGCCTCAGATCACTGAATTGCTTTGGAGTTGTCTATCATAGTTGATCATCGTACAATTTGCTGTTAACTGTGGACAATGTTTTCCTGGTTCTGCTTGCTTCATTCAACGCTAGTTCTTGTAAGTCTTTCCAGAGTTTTTTTAAAATCAATCTGTTCAGCATTTCTTATAACAAAAATAGTATTCTATTATATTCGTATACAGTATTCAGCCATTC
Source organism: Sminthopsis crassicaudata (assembly GCF_048593235.1). Classification (NCBI taxonomy): domain Eukaryota; kingdom Metazoa; phylum Chordata; class Mammalia; order Dasyuromorphia; family Dasyuridae; genus Sminthopsis; species Sminthopsis crassicaudata. The sequence goes on from NC_133622.1 coordinate 33,076,837, forward strand.
CTCAATTGATGGCAATCCACTAATTTTTCAGTTTTTTGCAAAAGAGGGGCTACTTATTTTTTTGCCTCTTTGGGTATAGGCCCTGTAGAGATATTACTGGGTCAACGCATATACACAATTTGAAAGCCCTTTGAGCCTAGTTCCAAATTGCTCTATAGAATTGTTGGATCAATTCACAACTCCACCAGCAATGCATTAGTATTCCATTTTCCCCATATCCCATTTAACATTTATCATTATTTTTTTCCTGTCAGCCATTCTGCTAGGTTTTTTAATCAACTATTTTAATTTGCATTTCTCCAATCAATAGTGAATTAAAGAAATTTTATATGACTACAAATGGATTTGCTTTCTTTATCTGAAAATTGTCTAATCATATCCTTTGGGCATTTATCAATTGGGGAATGACTTGTAGTCTTATAAATTTCATTCAATTCTTCACATAATTTAGAAGTGTAGCCTTCATCAGAAAAACTGGCTGTAACAATTGTTTCTCAGCTTTATGTTTCCCTTCTAATCTTGGTTGCATTGTTTTTGTGTATGCAAAAGCTTTTTGATTTAATGTAATCAAAATTAGCTATTTTGAATTGCATAATGTTCTCTATTTCTTGTTTGGTCATCAATTCCCAGCTTTTTCAAAGAAAATGACAGATTGTTCTCTTAATTTGCTTATAGTTATCACCCTTTGTGTCTATTTGTGTGCCCATTTTGACCTTATCTTGGTAGAAGATGTGAGATGTTGGTCTGTGCCAATTGTACCCAGCTTTCTGCTTTCTTTCTAATTTTTGTTGAATTGGTTTTGCTTAATATAATCAAAACTCTATATTTTATATTCCATAATGCTCTATAACTCTTGTAAGTCATAGAATCTTTCCTTATTTATAGGTTTGACGAGTAAATTATTCCCTACTCTCCTGATTTTATAAGGTATATCATTATGTTTAAATAATGTACCCATTTTGTCTTTATCTTGGTATGTAAAGTGTAGAGTATTCATCTATATACCTAACCTCTGCTACATTGTTTTCCAGTTTTCCTTGCAGTTTTTATTAAATAATGAATTCTTATCCCCAAATCTTTGGTCTTTGGGTTTATTAAGCATTGGATTACTATGTACATTTACTACTCTGTATATTGTACCTAATCTATTATATTAAAAGCAATACCCTATTTCTTTTTTGAAGATTATTGATTCATAATATTATTTGAAATACAGTTAGGCTATCTTTCTTCACAATTTTTTCATTAATTCACTAGATAATTTTTACTTTTTTATTATACCAGAGAAATTAAGTTATTTTGTCTAACGCTTCATAAACTTTTCATAGTCTAATTCCATGACACTTAATAAGTAATTGGCATGGCATTTAATAAATATATCAACTTAATTACCAATGTCATTTTATTATGTTGACTCAGCCTATGCATGAGAAAATGATATTTTTCCAATTGTTTGTATATGACTTTGTGTAAAAAGCATTTTATAGTTGTATTCATATAGTTCCTAAGTTTGTCTTGGCAGAAAGACCCCCAAGTATATTATATCATCTACAGTCATGTTAAGTGGAATTACTCTATAACTCTTGCTGATGGACACTATTGGTGATACATACATACATATATACATATATATATATGTATATATATATATGTATATATATATAAGGTTGGTGATGATTTATGTGATTTTTTTTCATATTCTACAACTTTGCTAAAGTTGTTAATTATTTCCACTAGTTTTTATTTGATTCTCTTAGTATATAGCATTATATCATTTGCAAGGATGATACTTTTATTTCCTCATTTCCAATTCCAATTCCTTCATTTCTTTTCATTTTATTACTCTAGCTAGCGTTTCTAGCACAATACTGAAAAACGATCATGATGACAGATATACTTACTTTATCCTTGACCTTATTGGGAAGGCATCTAGTTTATCCTCATTGCAGATAATGCTTGCTAATTGCTTTAGATAGATATTAGCATTTGGAGGTAAGCTCCATCTATTCCTGTGAGGTCTATTTCTTTATAATAGAAATGGGAGCAAAATTTTGGCAAAAATTATTTCTATGTTCTGTTGAGATAATCATATGATTTCTGTTGGTTTTCTTTTTAATTGGTTAATTATGCTTACAGTTTTCTTAATATTGAATCAGTCCTGCATTTCTAGTATAAATCCAACATGGTGATAGTGTGTGATTGTGATATATTTCTATAATCTCCTTGCTAGTATTTTCATTTTATCTTTTTAATGAAAGAGAACACTATCATACTCAGAAAAACATCAGGGAGGATTGGAAATATAGAACAACAAATTACCAGTTCAAAAAAGTATATATATATTTTTTTTTTAGAAGAAAAAATCATAATCATGAATATCCATTTTTTTTACTACTTCCTTGTAAATTCTTCTTTGGTTTTCTGCAGTGCATTGTGTTTACTTTATTCTTTTCCCCCCTTTCATCACTCCCACCCTCAAACAAACTATAATTAAGAAAAAATATATATGTATACATATGTAGACATATACATATGTATACACACACACTTGTCCCTCCCACCTTCACACATACATACTTTTTGTACCTCTGTTGACTCTTTGCTTTAATTCTGCTCCTCAATTTGCCTTGCTATCACTTAACCTCCTTTGTCTTCTTCCCTCAGCTAGTATTTCATTTAAATTTTTTTCATCAATATTCATTGAGGAAATTGGTCTGTAGTTCTCTCTGTGTGTATCTGCTCTTCCTAGTTTATATATCAGCATCATATTTATGTCATAAAAGAAATTTTGTAGTACTACTTCCCAAATAGTTACCCAAATATTATAAATAGTTTATATAGTATTAGAATTAATTGTTATTTAAATATTTGGTAGAATTAATTTATGAATCTGGCCCGGGGGAATTTTTTTCTTAGGGAATTTATTGATGGCTCATTCAATTTCTTTATCTAAAATGAGATTATTTAAGTATTCTGTTTTCTATCCTGTTAATATGAGCAATTTACATTTTTGTAAATATTCAGCCATTTTACTTAGATTATCAGATTTATTGGCATGTAATTGGGTAAAGTAGCTCCTAATAATTGCTTTAATTTCCCCTTCATTGGTGGTAATTCACTCTTTTCATTTTTGATACTGGTAATTTAGTTTTCATCTTTCTTGCAAATTGAGGAAATTAATTTTTGAAACACAATATATCTATAAAATGAGGATTGTTTATAAGAAGGTTTGCCCTGGTATTAGACAGTATCTTCACAGTAAAAACATGGATACTAAACTTAGTGCTGCCACATTTTCTCCCTGTTACAAACAATTATGGGTTTTTATGTCATGCCTGTAATAGATTTTAAGTGAGTGAAAGATGGTAGAATAATGATAACCTACTTTTTTTTTTCCCCCAAAATGGAAAGACTATTCTTTTCTATTTAATGCTGGCAAGATGTTTATTCACCTCTTATTGTTTCTTGTCCGTGTGATTTTGAAAATTATGCTGACATGCAAGTTATGTTGTACAAAGGAAGATTAATTTTTGACATGTAGACCTGGCTATTTTTTATGAACATTCTGCTTTTATACCTGTACCTGATTTATCAGCTTCATGAGAACTGTGCTAAATGAACCAACTATTTTATGGGTCTAGCTCGATGTCATTGATTCAAAAAATCCCTTGATTACCAATAAAAGAGCAACATGAACTAAAACACACACACACACACACACACACACACACACATGCACGTAATACACACACATACAGACAGTTCTGCATTTGGAAAAAATATCTAGGAAGGATTTTTGCCAAGCTGTAGGGAGTAAGCTATCTTCTGGGGAATGGAAAAAGGAAGTGATTTGCCGACTTTAGTTGGGTTGCAGACTAAGGTTTTTGAAGATAGGTAGCAGTAGCACATAGAGGTATGACACATTCACAAGATCACAAGTTTAGAAATATAAAAGAACTTAAAGTTACTCACCTCTCATTCCCCAGTTTTACAAATGAAGGAAGTCATGTTCAGAGAAGTTATTTGACTCTCCCAGGATCACACAAGTAGTGAAATAGGAAGTATTTAAGCCCAGGGTTTCTGAGTCTAAAATCAGTGTTCTTTCTGTAATAAAACAGGAAAAAATGATTTATATTCTCTCTCAATGTGGTAGTGAGAAACTATAATTATATTTCATAGAAATCGCTAACTCATTGACTGCTATTGATCAGACATCTTCAGTAATCAGTAGGAAAACAAGTTCCTCTCTAGAATTTACACTGATAGACTTATGGATTATAAGCCATTTTAACTCCTGTTCACAAGACTTCACTTTATCTATTACAGATCCTCTTGTAACACTTTGCTCAAACAACCCTAGTCTCTGAAAGATGATTGGTTGTTTACCTTATTTTGCCCAATCCCAGGCTTTCATCTTACTAATCCAGCATTGAGTGCAATGTTTATTCAATCACTCACTGTATGGATGTAGGATCTATGTCTTTTTGTATATCTCTTTCATCTATATATCTATGTACCTATAAATAAATATTCATCTTTAAAGATGTAATTAGGAGGTTAGGATTACCTAAGGTTGCTGTTCAAAAGAAAACAATTGCCATTCTTTGTCCCATTTAAATAGAAAAGCATTTGTATCTCTACTAGAATTTTCAGAATTTCAGCCCAAGATCAATCTATTACAAGTGTGTTTTATGAAACATTAACTAGAAATGTATTTCACTTAGTTACATGTGGTATACTGATAGAGGACATGTAAAAACATTTAGGTACTCATAGAAAAAACAAAACTCCTCAACCACCACCAATTAATGGAGAGAAAGGTGGTGTGGATTTTAAAAAATAAAGTTAATTACAATTTGTTAAGTCTCACTAACTTGTACAGAAATGCATGACATTTCTTAAGGTAGGTGGAGACAGCTGGTAGCTGTCATATAACTGGAAAATCATAAGGTCATTTACTAAGGTCTTTTCAATTTTTTTTTTTGAATTCTCAGACTTGAGTAGTTCCCTAAAGAATATCCTTCACCTCTAGAGTATTCAGCATAAAAATATTATTGACCTTCCAACCTCAGATTGTACCAACTTATCCTTGGCTAAATTATGAGTTCCTTTACTAGCAGGCTGTGGCTGAATATATAACTACATCTGAAACTGATCTGTGTTGGTTTGTTGTCAGGAGTTCCCTTTCTACATGGATGACAATAAAGGCTAAAAAGAAACAAGCAAGCAGAAATTTAGACAGAACTGGTATTGGGGCAAGGAAAGAGAAAATTGAATTTAAAAGATTCTGCTTCTTGAGAATCTTTAGTAAGATGAGTGGCTGAACTGGGGATAGTGATTATTTGTAAAACAGTATTTAAGTTTTCCAGAATCTCCAAATTGTTCCAATTTTGCCCCAAGGACTTTTGGGAAATAGTACACTTCTGTTATTAAATTGTCAAAAATCCCTGTGAAGCCCCAAGAAAGCTTTCTTCCAATTTTCTGAATTATGTCAATAAACCAGACTCTCTTTTTCCCATTAGAAAAAAGGAAAATGCAATCCTTAGTCCATCTTGAATGTGTGTATGTGTAGCAAATACAGTCAAAATCCAATAAAGAAGAACATTGAGGGATTAGAATTTTGAGTGATTCAACAGGTAATCTTGTTGATGCTGTAGTAACCTCATATTGAACATCTTCCTAAAATATGAATCACAGAACTTCAGAGCAGAAAGGAGCGCTATGAGTCTTCCTGTTCAAATCTCACCCATTACTGATGAAGAAACAAAGAAGGAAGAGACTTGTATTCAGTGTCACCTATAGTTCACAATTTTGAAATGTCAGTCCAAGATGTATGTAGTTTTTTATTAATTTTGAAGGTCTAATATGTTCCCTTCCTCTTCACAACTTTGAAGTGTTGGTCTAAGATATATATATAGTTTTTTATTAATTTTGGAAATTCCCTCTAAGTTTATGATCTTCTATTTGGTGTACCATGAGAATTGGAACTCAAAATTTTATATCCCTAAGGATATGTACCTGTTCTAGTTTAGCATCTTTTTACAACTTCTTCTTCAGTGCCATTTCTTTCTTGTGAAGCTCATCTGGAATTCTGATGGTAGCCTAAATAGGATGGTTAAAATTTCCTGTATGAAAAGATCTTTTTAAATAATCTCATTTTAATATATATATTTATTGTACTTCCATTTTCACTCTTAAGTGCCATTGGGATGATTACATTTAATTGAATCACTTTCTTTTTTGACTTTCTAAATGTGTTACCCAACCTATGACTTTTGTTCTCATTGCTTGAGAGTACTCAATCTCCAGTGATATACCCTCGTCCTTATAAACATACTTTTCTTCTAATCTGATAATTGACATCCACTGCTTGACAAGGAACTGCATTGTTTGTTGTGTGTTTCTAGTTTCCACTGTGGTGTGGGGGTGTTTAGGGAGAACTAGCATCTCTGATATGAGGGCTTGCCAAACCCTTCTCAACATTGCTCATCCACCTCTCATTCATTTCTCAACTATGACTCCAAGAAGCTGCAACATGCACAGTGACCATCTCCTAGTAAAAACTATCCCAGAAGACTGGGTACCTCAGGTTAAGGATGACCCATAGTCCTGAAACCCATTGGTGAGTTAGAGGGATCTCAACTCAAGTTTGTGACAAGTCCCCCAGTCTGTCCATCAAGAGTCAGTACAACTGGTGATTTGTTTCAGTGGCCTTGAAGACAGATGAAGCATGCACTGTGGAGAACTTAAGAGATTAGCCAGATACCCCATTGCTTCCCAAGTCATCACCACCATCACCAGTTGTCTTGCTGCTTATTCATGTACTAGTTGAGCCATCATCCTATGGTCCCTTTTGAAAATGATGGACCAACAACTGGTTTTAGTGTCCTCCTTCTTAAGGCAATTGATTTATATTGTTTAAATTTTATTCAGAAATGTTTATAAACAGTTAATGTCCATTCCTCCATATACTTTTCATTTTTAAAAATGAGTTGATTCAGCAGATTTGTTTAAATAGGTAAGGCTGGAAATTAATTATATTCAATAGAGTGTGTGATGTATCTTCTTAAAGTTTATAAAAAAAAAACACTTTTTCTGAATTGAAAATAATTTATTTAAAAGTTTATTTATATATAGATGGCAATTATTTTCTTACCTTATGAGAGGGGGACCGCTTCTAGAGAACAGAGGTGATTGGGGGGAGACTTGGAATAGCCACTGAGGGGATGTAGGAAAGATAAAATTAAAGTATGCATACTTATAGCCAATCCGTCTAATCCTTCCATCCATCCTTATACATTTTGTGTGTCTGTGTATTTTACTATGCAGCAGCAGAGCAGCAGTTGAAATTGGATAATAGAAATTTGTAAGCAGCAGGTAAAAGATGACTTCCTCTAGTGTTGTCTAAGAACTTGGGAGCAAGAGTATAAAGGGCACATAGTAAAGTGATTGAAGATCACCAGGATATAAACAGCAGGAGGACAAAAAGGGCAAAAGAGTCAAGGGTTGAGAACAACACGAAACACCTCTTTGTATATCAGAAAGAAAGCTTAACATGGACATGGTTAAGTCTAGGTCTCACGGGCTCCTTGTTCCTTGTTGGTTTGTTGCCCTTTCCCCCTACATGGAATACACCTTTATAGCAAATAATTCCTTAGAATGGAATAAAAAAAGTCTTTAGCTGGAGACAAAACAACAGGCATCAAATAAGCAAGATTTAAAGAGAGCAGAAAATTCCCATTTCACAATTCCAGTTCACAAAAGCAACAATTTGGGGGTGGGGTGGAGAGTAGATAAATTCACAGGGTTCAGGGAGGGATATGGAGGCACGATGTGGAAAACAACAAAAATCTTTCCAGGAAGATCACTCCTTAAGCTGGTCAGTGAGCCAACTGCTATCATGCTCAGTCTAGAAAAGTAGAACATCCCACTTCCTTTCTACTGCTCAGTGTCAAGCAACTGTAGCATCTGGAGACCCTCTCCACAGAGATCAAGCCCCACATGGCTTCTTCCTCCCGAGATTCTTCAATCCCTCCTTCCATAAGGAGACGACACTTCTCATCAATCCCATTGCTGATGGGGACTACAAGTATGTGATTGAACTTGTCAGTTATATGGACAAGGTTTTGAAAAGTGGAAGGTGTGTGTGAGTGTGAGTGTTAATGTGAGTGTGAGTGTGAGTGTGAGTGTGTGTGTGTGTGTGGGTGTGGGTGTGTGTGTGTGAGAGAGAGAGAGAGAGAGAGAGAGAGAGAGAGAGAGAGAGAGAGAGAAAGAGAGAGAGAGAGAGAGAGAGAGAGAGAGAGAAGAGAGAGAGAGAGAGAGAGAGAGAGAGAGAGAGAGAGAGAGAGAGAGAGAGAGAGAGAGAGAGAGAGAGAATATGACAGGATAAGGCATTGTTTTTTATTCTTTTTTTTTTTTTGTCAGAAGGTGATTTTAGAACTCAAAATCATAGAGCTGGGATTGTTGCAGATAATCAGGAGATCTCTTGCTTCTATTCCCCAGTATATTACCCCAGCTCAGGTCCCCACTCATCACTTCTTGCAGAGAGTGTTTCCATAGCCTTCTAGAAGCTTCTTTGCCTCTAGTTTTTTTCACTGACTTCTACAGACAGTTGTCAATGAGATTTTCTTAAAGTGTAGCTCTGATCATGTCACTCATAAAATGTAGTGACTCTCCATTATCTCTCAGATTAAATATAAACTTGATTTGGCTCTTAAAACGAATTTGGTACCAACCTATCTTTGTAGATGTTGCTGAGGATCAAAACAGAAATAGAATACAGTGCAAACAATGAATGAAATTTCTTGGAACTCTTTAGGAAGATGATTATTTTTTTATTTTGGTCCTAATAATTATTAGTTTATATGATATTATATTGTATGAAGAAAATTTCTGCTGTTTTGTTCTCTCATAATTTGACACTTTCTCTTTAAATATCAACATTTACATGAACCAACTGACCAGGAAACTTGATCATTTGGCCAACTCGATTAATTGTCATGTTAAAGAATATTGTTCCTACAATGAGATGGATCAAATCAGTTCCAATAGAGCAGTGATGAATTGAACCAGGTACACCCAGGAAAAGAACTCTGGGAGATGACTATGAACCGCTACATAGAATCCCCAATCCCTCTATTTTTGTCCTCCTGCATTTTTGATTTCCTTCACAGGCTAATGGTACACTATTTCAAAGTCTGATTCTTCTTGTGCAGCAAAATAACTGTATGGACATGTATACATATATTGTATTTAACTTATACTTTAACATATTTAACATGCATTAGTCAACCTGCCATCTGGTGGAAGGAGTGTGAGGAAGGTGGGGAAAAGGTGGAACAAAAGGTTTCACAAATGTCAATGTTGAAAAATTATCCATGCATATATCTTGTAAATAAAAAGCTATATTAAAAAAACATTGCTCCTAAATATTTCATTGTTAATAGCATGATTACAATTAACACTATAAGTCAATGTCTCCAAACTGATCATTCCTTTCTTATCCCAAAAGGAGCTTTCTTTTACTTCCCTGTTTCTGTCAATGTTTCTAACATTCTCCTAGTAACTGAAACTTAATCTTAGATTCACTTTGATTACTTCTTAACCTCTCCATACCAAATCACAAAATTTAGCTGAATATCATTTTGATATTACTCATTCACATAATTTATTCACATTAAATATAATTAGAAAAAGGAGGTGAAGAATCCACTTGTAAGAGTGAAGAATAACTGATGAGCAGCTGAAGTGATGTACCATTACTGAGGAAAAGTTAAGACTTAGAAGAAATCTTTCAGTGTATTGAACAGGTTTGCACTAGAAGGGCTAGAAAAGGACATGGACAACAATTATAAAATATGAAAGGCATGGATGTATTGTAATCTGCTGCATTTGAGGGAGTGCCCATATCAGGGAAGTCACAGGTCCATTGATGTATCAAAGTCTCTCATTCATACATTATTTAATTCGTTCAATATTTATAGACCATGTGATATAGTCATCAATACTTTTAGTGCTACCGACAAAAAGAAGGAAAAATACATAATCTTTGCTTCCAAGGAACTAAAAACTTATCAGGAAGAGAGATCAAAGCAAATCACAAAATCTCAGTCCTAAGGGACACTGAGGGCAATTAATCTTACTCATAACCAAAGAGGAATCTACTCAACAAAATCTTGAAATGAGCCTATTTAATTTCTGTTTTAAGCCCTTTGGGAAGAAAAGATTTGCCGTTTTTTAGGGCATCATATCCTTAACATGAACAACTTTAATTATACCATTTTTCTTTACGTTGGAATGAGATTTGCCACTCTGTCCCTTTCACACATTGATTTAAGTTCTCTCTTTTGTGATGAAGCAAAAAATTCAAATGTCTCTTGTATATAATAGTCTTTTAAAAAACCTTCTGCTACTCCCCTCCCCCCAAAAAATAACCCTTCACTTTCTACGGCTAGTTATATAGCTTCTTCAAATCATTTGGTATGCTGATGTCTTCTAAGTTTGTGCTTCATCTGACATTGATAATTAGAGAGCTTTTTTTCAGCAAAGGTGTCTTTTTTTACGGTATCCATCAAGAGATGTGTTATAATCTTAATTTATACATGGGAGAATGCAGCATGTAAATCTGAATTTTGCTCTGAAGAAATTATTGAAATAATGGGATTTTGTATTCTTCACAACCTTCAATAAAGCATGTTACTGGAAAAGTTGTGATCTGCCATACAAAATCATCTATGAAAGTCTGTCTATTCTCTAGGGGTACAGGTGGCATCTTCATCACTGCTTCTGACTGTAGACAAGAGCTTCAGAAAAAAGGCAATTTGTAACAGATGGTTAAGAAAGTGATATCTGAGGATGGATGGGAGAATTTCTGAACTGTAGTTTAAAATATAAGAATGGCAGCATTTTAACAAGAGTTAGAACAGATTTAAGAAGAACTAGTGAAATGACATTTGCCTGGAATCTTAATAAACTAATCAAAAGGGATTTAAACTTCAAAAAAATCAAAGGAAGAACAACTGTGAATGTGTAGCCTACCAATCTAGATGCAAATACCAATAACTATACTGTAGCAAGGAGAACGTAGGAAAGATGCCCCAAAATTCACAGAAGCCAAAAAGTTTAAGAAAAGAATATAAAAAAGAAGAAAAGAAAAGAAGAAAAACTACATGATCAATATCTATATATAAGTGCACTGTGATTGTATATTAAGCAAGATGAACTGAAGACTTTAAATAGAAAGAGGCAAATTTGATCCTGTAGGTATAAGTGACACAGGATTGGAAAAGTCTTACTGAAGTATATTTCTGGAAAGCTTTATCTAATTCTCAAAGTATCAGGTTGCCAAAAGTTATGGGGAAGGGAAGGGGGAGGTAGCAGTGTATAAGAAAAAGATATATTAATGCTAGCTTGTGGAGTGCTGTGTCTTTGCTTTAGGCACTTCCTGTGATCCTGACACCTTTTGGTGACATGACTCAGCCTAGAAAGATTTGTACTTTGGTTTCATGCAACAACTCCATATTGTTTCCTGAGGACTTATACATGTACATGAAGAAATCCATTATCAGGCCCCATGATGGATGGTTGGGGTTAGAATGTTCTAAAGGGAATTAGTCATGGAGTCCGGAAGAGCTACAGATTCAGAAGTTTTTAACAGAAGTAACTCTGCCTTCTTCTTTCTCACTAATTATCTGTTGAGCATGGCAGGACTTGATTAAAAAAAGCCAAGCCTCGGTCTACCTTTCCAGAACATAAGGAACTCTGACAGTACAGATAAAAAGTCAAGGGAAATACATGTTCAGTGATTCCATGGAATATTTCATTCAAATACAAAGTAAAAATTTTTAAAATTACATACATATGAAAATATGCATACTAATTCTCTTTAAGGGAAGAAAATAACTCAAATGATCAAAGAAAGTATTTTTTAATGTTATGGAATTTTTATTGCACTATACAGGATAAATAAGAATTCAAAGAAATATGAGAAAACTCATGTGAATAGATATACATTGAAATAAGTAAAATGAGAATAATATAAACAATGGTTATAATTATATGAACAAAATACTAAAACAAAAGTGAATACTAAAACAAAACTCTCTCCAAAATTACTAATGATCTCTTTGTTGCCAAAAGGCCTTTTTTTTTCAGTCTCCATTCCTCTCTATTTCTTTGCTGCCTTTAATATCTTTGATTATCTCCTGCTTTTTCACTCTGTTTTCTCTCCAGATTTTAGCTGAAACTTGAAGAAGTCTAATTTAGGAAACTAAAGAGAAGGAAAGAATGCTAGATATAAGGCATGGCCAATGACAATGTCCACAGTTTATTTGTGGATAGTGAAAAGGGTCACTGTATCAAAGAGGTGACTGATAAAATAACTAAACAAAAAAAATTCTTTTTAAACTATTATGCAAATAGATGAACAATTTACGCAGTAGGATTGTTAATAGGAATTTCCATGACAAACATTGAAAGAGGCAGTTGAAAATTATTCCTCTTTTGAGTAAGAAAGGGATGGGCAATTGGAATCCATATGGGAAGTTGCAGAGTACTTTTAGTAATCCCAAGCTATTTGCAAAATCAAGGACCCAATGTTTTACTCCCAGAGATTCTGTATGACTACAAATCATGGCATGGTACTATGTCCAGAAGAGTAAAGGCAAATGGGGAGGTGTGGGTTGTATATCAGAAAGCAGCCTCATGTTATCAGCAGATATTGCACAGCAGGTAGATTGATCATGCAGCAAGAGTTTGAGATAGCTAATAGTGAATCTACTTCTTTTCTATCTTTCTTTTTACACATATAAAGTCAAGAATTCTGGAATAAGAGTCTCAAAAACGTTTTGGAGACTGCCTTACACCCTTTTCCATTTAGTATTTATGATAAGACATAGACCAGAGTGACATGGAATGTGAAGACAGCTTGTAATGTCTTTGTATCACTGAATGAAATACATATATCAAGTAGATCACTGATCTATCAATGGCATTAAAATACATCAGAATACAAATATTGGAATTTTACTTACACTCTTCTCCTCTGCATCTTCTTTGAATGTTATGCTATTTTTTAAATCTCATCTCTAATCAACTGAAGATTTGATCTCATAAATAACTGATCCTAAAATAACACCTCTCACACACAAAATATACTTCTGTCTGCCAAGATAGAGCCCATTTGAAGGTCTGACATTAATACTATTTAGTTCTTGCTATATCCACTTTCTGAAGAAAAATTTTAACATATAAAAAAAGAATTTCCTAGTGCTCTATAAGCCACTGGACACTTTAATTTTTTAATGTTTAAATGGATTTTCCTACATTTTTCACCATGTTTTCCTGTACCCACTTTTAAACTGAAATCGCTAATCCAGTGATGTATTGATTTGATTCATATCATCTTCTAGAGTTATTATTAGAAGTTCTCTATTTATTTATTGTTTACAACAGATTTGGTCTCTCAAATCTATTGAATTCTAGCCCCAATCTTCCACCTTAAATGCATCATTGACTAAATTTATCTGAAATTCACTATATATATCTATCTCTCCTCAGCCCAAAGCTTCACTTCTAAACATCTCATTATTTTATTTTATTAGGAATATTATTATTTGGCCACATTTATCCCACTGCTAATCTAGGGTTATAACTTTGACATGATTTTTTTTTCAGTTTTTCTCCCCTTTCCTTCATCACAATAGCAAAATCATATTAATTGAATTTCTATAATACCTCTCACATCCATTTATTTTTCTTCATTCATGTGGCTCCCCGGCTAGATTTAGTATTGAGTTTGGAGATTATGTCTTATTCTTCTTACACTTTGTTATATTTTTCACAATTCCTTAGTTATTTAGTTACTTGTATGTGCTATCTCCAGTGTGGCAACATAAGCAGATTTCTCTCTCTAAAATCAGGAGTTTGAATCCTAACTCAGTCATGTAATAGTCATCTTACCCCACCCAAGTTATGTTACATTTTTCAGTCTAATTTTTCTCATCTGTAAAATGGGGATAACAATAGTACCTCACTCACAAGAATATGAGAATCATAAAAGAGAATGTACATGAAGTGCTTTGTTAATCTTAAAAAATACATATAAATATCAGTCATAGTAATTATGATGTATCATGATGACCATGTTAAATGTGTATTTAATAATTTTTCATTAGTATAGTACATATTAATATTTTATGTTAATTATTTTAACTTCATGACTAATATTATTATGCTCTACCTGGTTATAAGTTGAACTATGTTTCTAAATTATGTGTTTAGTGAGGGCTATTTTTCCTACAATGTTCAGTAGATAATCTTGAAGCTTAAGGGCACAATATTGTAGCATTATGCTATAGTGAAAGAGTGATTCAGTTGAATTTTTGCAAACTGGGCTTCATGTACCTGTACAAAAGACAACATGATAAATCATTCTATCTACCAATGATCACTTCCATTTCACTCTACAATTTAGTTTGCCAAAAGATCTGAAACTCTTTATAAATCACAAAAAAAATAAAATGTGTGCTGCATTTCTTTTATGGCATTCAGAAAACATTTATACAGCCATCAAAAAGTTGATAGCAGGTGCTTGTAAGGTTTTTTTTTTTTTTTTTTTTTTTTTTATGAAAATTCCATTAATCAGAAGCATATCTCAATTCCCCAAAGTCCTGGTAATTCTTAATTATTTTGTTGTCTTAACTTAAGTCAGAGAAGATACATATTTCTCTGTGTTCAATTCAACCATCAGTATACATTTAAAATAAATTCGTGGAATACCAAAAAACAATTTACTAATATCATGGATAACACCTGTGCCGTAAGACAAAATTGTGACATATTTTTCTGTTCTTAAAAGGTCTCTTTTTTTCAGTTTTCTTTGCCATAAGATGTGGGTCAATTTTTTTTTTTATTATTATAAGAAGTGGTCAAAACTTCATGGTTGATGGTTTTGGAGCTATCACAAATGTCATATTTTTAAACAGTTTTTTTTTTTTTCAATTTCACCAGTGAGCCAGATTTATCATTAAATAACAGGATTAGATTACTCAGGAAATCCTAGAATATTACGAATCTGGAAGTTTCTTTGACAACTCCATTGGCATGGTATATGCTATAGATCGATAACAAGTAATTGTAGGGAAACCTGACAGGGGAATAGGGTGGCCAGGGCAAACAGGAACAATTACAATATGATATTCTAGACATTTAGCAGCATTGTGGATGTATTCCCTATTACCACAAATTCTATTCATTAAAATAATTTTCTTGACATTTTTGATCACTTCTTAATATGTTCTGTCCCCTTTTCTATCCATATAATCATCCCCTGGGGAAAAAGAATAATAGACAGCAAGAGGGGAGGAAAGGCAGTACAATAAAATTAATCAAGACAAGATTTTAAACTAAGTCTGAAAATATATGAAATATTCCATAGCTTAGTCTCTTATACATGCAAAGAAGGGAGAGAGATGCATTTCCTCCTCATAGGCCAAAATCTTCATTATATTTACACAGCATAAACTTGTTTTTTTGTTTGTTTCTTGGTGACATTTACATTGTTAGGATTGCTGTTTATATTGATTTCTTGCTTTGGCTTACTTCTGTCAGTTCACATATGTTTTCCCAAAATTCTGTGAAGTCTTCATAGAAATTTCCTAGGGACAATAATAGTCCATTGCATTTACTT
This sequence comes from Sminthopsis crassicaudata, assembly GCF_048593235.1. Taxonomy (NCBI): domain Eukaryota; kingdom Metazoa; phylum Chordata; class Mammalia; order Dasyuromorphia; family Dasyuridae; genus Sminthopsis; species Sminthopsis crassicaudata. The sequence goes on from NC_133622.1 coordinate 33,092,525, forward strand.
CTAAGTATTAGGCTAACCATTCTCCAGAAGATATTGTTTCTTTCAGTGCTGAGTTCAAGATGGCACTATATTTCATGACTGAAACCTTTGAGCAGTCTGAGGTGAATTGAAATCATAAGAAACACTGACAGGATATACAACAGTGATTATATCCTTACACAAAAAGAATAGTTATTACACGTATTTAACAAGGCAAAACCTGTTGATTCTAAAATTTGCAGCCAAATCTGTTTCTGAATATGACCCAGCTCAGTAGCCTCTTCAGAAATGTAACTGGAGAGGAAGGATTGACAACATTTAAGAGGGAACATCCCAAGTTTTCATTTGTTTATTCCCTTTTATAGGATGAGAGAAGAATAATGTCATTTCAAAGCTTTGGTTGACCTTTAGAATGCAGTAAAACAGTTGAGATAAATGAGAAAATAGTGTTTTTTTAGCTTCAGCATCCTACTTTATAATTCAAAAGACCTTTCTTTAGACTTCATATTCCAGAACCTGACTCCTCATTGTAATTTTGAAACTATACTCACCTCCCTTAAAAGGCAAAAAATAGGTTAAATTGTTTTTTTAATCTTCTTTTTAAAAATATTTATTTTGTATTTCCCCCAGTTACATTCAAAACAATTTTTTACATTTGTTTTTGAGTTCCAGGTCTTCTCCCTTATTCCCACCCACAGTTAAAAAACTATATGTGAAATTACATAAAACATTTCCTTAAAAGTCAAGTACCTTAATGAAAATAAAACCCTTGAGAAAAAGCAAATTAAAAAGAAAGTGAGTGATAAAGAAAGAGAGAATGCTTCAATCTGTATTCAGACAAAATCAGTTTCTTCTCGGGGTAGACTGAGGATTTTTCATCCTAAATTCTTCAGTGTAATTATGGATGATTGTACTGCTGATAATAACAAAGTAATTTACAGCTGGTCATCCCAGAACATTGCTATTACTTTGTATACAATATATTGCACTTTGTTCATAGAGGACTTTCCAGGTATTTTTTTTCCTGAGAGCACCCTGCTCATCCCTTCTCAGAGGATGAAATATTCAGTACCACAATTTATCAAGTCATTCCCCAATTGATGGGCATCCCCTCAATTTTAATTTATTTGTCCTGAGAAGAGAGATGCTAGGAATATTTTTGCACATATAGTTAAATTTTAAAAAATAAATCTCTATCTCTTGCTATTTTTAAATAAATTGTGCCATTTGAGTCATTTGATATACCAAGAACATGATCTCACCTTGTAAAATAAAGCAAAACAAAGCATAAATAACCTTACAGATCTTTATATGTTTAAAATTTGGAATAGAAATAGAGTGTTTGGATTTTATGTCATTGGAAATGATGATAGATAATTTTGTGAACTCTGGTCCCCAGCCAAATCTTGTTACCTTTTCCCACATTAATGAAATGACATAAAAAATGACTTACATTCCAATGAATTGATGAGTGCCTCATCATCCTTCAAGGGATGTAAGACGTTTGTTTGAGTTTTTTTGGACTGGACCCATTTAAATTAAAGAAATTATCTTCTCTATAACAGCCTTCCTCTTTTCAATTTCGTCTTGACAATTTGATGCTTTAAAGATTTTTAATAGCTTCGAGGTATAATATTTTCTTAGTGTAGAATATGTTTGATGGAATATTAGGATGATGGGCTCTGGACAGTCCCTTCCAGCACTTTCCCTGATGACACTTCTATGAATGGTACTGACAGTCAGTGAAATAGACTGTTCTCAGGTCTATGAAAGATGTCTATTTCTCTGTCAGTTATTTGAGAAAATCACTGAGGGCTTCTGTCACTAGCTGTTGACAGACTCCCAAGAAGAAGACAAGATTAAAAAAACTTCATTCTTCTTACAGACTTCATTCTTCTAATATGCTTTTTCATAAAATACGAAAACAGCTATTTATTGTTTAAGTGACAAGTTGCAACCTCTTATGAATCCTTTTAAAAATTAGAGTCAATTTAATCACCCTTTAAGATTAATTTAACTCAAAAAGTCAAATGAAAGGGTGGACACATGAAAACAAACATTTTATTTTTGCTGGTTATTTCCATTTTGAAAATATAATTTAATTGGAAGGTGTAATGGATAGAGAGCTGGTATCTGAATCTGATTCAAGTCCTCCCTTAGACACATAATCTCTGTAGCCCTAGACAAGTTATTTAACCTCTCAGTGATATATTCAACTTTTTAAGGTTATTAATTGAAGCAACAAATGCTAATCTGTATTTGTAGAGGAAGGTCACGTGAGAATATATGTTCATTCTCTGAGACCACATGTTCAGCCTCTAGTTTCTGTTCCTAATTTGAAGTATGCAATCAATTCAGAACATTTGAAATTTTACTCTTATTCTGAATCCAGGTTCTGCCCTAGTCCAACTTGTACCATCAGGCTCAACCAATAAGAAAAAGAAATTTATCTAACATATTCCATTTCCAAGGGGAAGTGTGAGTTAGATATATATCAACCTTAAAGGATTTGGGGGAAAGTGAGAATTTCTGTTTTGGCAGGTGCTTTGCATAAATGTGGCCCTGTCTATTCCTATCATAGAATCACGCTTAAGGGAGCGATAGAAAAATCCATTCAAACAATACTGAGTCTTATCTTTGTACTTTCATAGCATGATACCACATAAAGCATTTTTTAAAATTCTTAAATCAAATATATATATATATATATATATATATATATATATATATATATATACATATACATATCTATCTATCTATCTATCTATCTATCTATCTATCTATCTATATATATATATATATATATAAATTCAAAGATCTCTAATTTAGTGGATATAGATACTACTGGCATTGAAGGCAGGCACATTCCAATGCTACATTTATGGGGAGTCTTTGGATTTTTCTGGGGGCAATCCTTTCATCTTCTTATGATCACCATGTCAACGAGCATCACCAAATTGAGCCTAGTCCTTTGAATGTATTGCCATACAATTATTTTTGGTTAGTATGTGTACCAAAGTTCATGTTTTAAGGACAAGAAAACACCCGTGAAACTCTAATAATATACCAAATTAGGATTTTAATGAAGAGCTACATATTCATAAGCAAATCAAGACAAAGCAAAACAAAATCATGAATTCCAAGGCTGAATAGGAATTTTGTTTGTTTTCCATTGCTCTAGAATTCTTGGGAAGGAGGGGCAAACTGCAGCCCAAGGACCAAATCTGGCCTGTTGCCTGTTTTTGTATGGTGCATGAGCCAAAAACGTAGTTTAAAATATTTTTATAGATGTTCTTCATATTTAGAATAGGAGTTAAGCTATAAAATTCTGAGGTCCCTTCCATTTCCTCAATATTATAATTCTATTTGCTGAAAATTGATTTCTCATCTACTGGAACATTTCCATTACATTTATCGGTGAGGAACATATAATGAAAAAATAGGACACATACAGTAGTTTTGCAGTTTATGACAAACACAACTAATGTACTTAAAATAACACTTTTCTACATAAAGTCATTTACATATGTATTAATTATTAATACTAGAAGATGAACATATGACAATTAATACTTTATTTATTTTTATTAAATAGCATGTGAAATAAAAGTTGTCCATGGAAATGATAATAAGATTACTAGCATAATGTAAGATAGTGGGATGGCATAGTGGGTAGAATGCTAGACCTGGAGTCAGGAAAGCTCATTTTCTTGAATTCAATTCTGGCCTCAGATACTTACTAGCAGTAACCCATTTGGTTCTATTTATCTCAGTTCACTATCAATAAAATTTACTCAAGAAAAAAGGCAAATAACTTTAGTATCTTTACCAGAATTTCAGAAGGGTTCAAGAAGAATCACACATAACTGAAAAACATCTGAACCAGAAAAGCTAATTTTAGATATAATAACTTGTTTTATAAATTTAAAATGAAATAAAAATTACCAAAAAATACATGTACTTGTGTTATAATTTTTGTATCATATAGTATTAAGTAAAGGTTATATTTAACATCTAAACATGCTGTTATTATGAATGAGTGGTTTTGTGCAAATAGAAGTACATTGGTGGAGCCTCTACAGCTAAACAGATGAGTAGGAGAAATATTTTCTCTGCTGATAGGATTATCTTTATTACATTGAGAATCTTAGTATAAAGGTGCAGTAGTAGTACTTCTCTGGAAACCTGTATCTACCAATATGAGGGCAGTTAGAAATGCACAAATTTGTTCACAATAGGTTTTCACACACCTTATTTGTAAGGCATGAGTCATTCCACTACAAGTATCTGCCATCTCTACTTATGACATGTATAAACTAAAAATAGCATTTCAAAAGAATCAGTAAAATAAGTCTTTTACTAATTCCGAGAAGGAAATCTTCATGCTTGGTGACATAAAGAAAGGTTTTTTTGGGAAATTTTCTGATAGAATTTCCATACGTAACATAATTTTGTTCTATATCCCTAGGTTTTCAGATCTATTTTGATATTTTAGGAGAAATCTTGCCTATTGATATATGTTATTTAAAAGTATTAACATGTCCAGCAGATGATAATCAAATCTAGACAAACTAGGCATGGTTGTAAAAAAGAGGGTGTGCAAATATAAAGGGAAGAGCAATACAGGACATTTACTTTATTCAGTTATGGTGCATATATTTTAATTTTTAGAAGAGGAAATAAAATATTTAAATACTCTCATTTTAAACATAGGATGGAACAAGTCATTAATAAACTCCCTAAGAAAAAATCTCCAGGGTTAGAGTGATTTACAACTAAGTTCTAACAAACATTTAAAGAATAATTAAATTCAATAACATTTAAACTATTTTGAAAACCTGGTGAAGGAGTGCTACTAAATTTATTTTATCACATATATACTGTGCTAATAATTAAACCAGAAAGAGCCAAAACAGAGAAAGAAAATTTTAGACCAGTCTGCCTAATGAGTAGTGATGCAAAAAAATTTAAATAAAATATTAGCAGAAAGAAGATTTTAAAATGATAATTCTATTACATAATGCAGTGCAGTTAGATGGTACAATATTACAACACTGAACCTAGAAGGAAGACTTGAATTCAAATTTGGACTCAGATTTTTTTTTTCTTATTGGTAGAGAGAGAAAGAAAGAGAGACAAAGATAGAGACCAAGATACAGAGATAGAGACATAGACACAGACTGAGACAAAGACAGAGAAAAAGAGGCAAGAAAGAAACAGAAGAAAGAGAAGAGAAGACAAGAGAGAGAGAGAGAGAGAGAGAGAGAGAGAGAGAGAGAGAGAGAGAGAGAGAGAGAGAGAGAGAGAGAGAGAGAGAGAGAGAGAGGCGCTAGCTCTTCTGGAAGTGAGGGAGACAGTGGGAAGGAAAGAGGAAAAAAATACAAGGGAATAATAATTGTAATTTTATTAATTCCTCTATCCTTTTGCCTTACACTCACTTTTGCTCTTTCATTTCAAAAAAGCATTTAAATTGCATAATTTAAAACTGCCTTTTGTGGAATTAAAAAGATAGATTTGTATTAATTGGATCAAGTTTGAATTCGATTTCTCAGCATTTTTCCTTTTGCTAATTTTCTCTATAACTCAGAATTGAGCTTTAGCTTTTCATTGGGTCTTGCCTGTCAACTAAGGGATATAGTGACCTTTTTGCAAATGTGCTTATTTCTGTATGGGGACCTTAAAACACTAATGCAGGAAATCACAAGCTACCTGACAAAACCAGTAAGTTAATGTGAGATCAAAATCTGAAATAATCTTCATTCTTGCACTATCCAGCATTAGGGGAAAACTAGTGAAAACTATGGCCTTTTCCTACAGAAGGAGCATTACTGTGATTGTTCTTTTCTTAAGAAGTATAAGACTAGGGTGTTATATCTTTTGCGTTACTGGCATTGAAGCCTTTGCTGCAATCCTAAATTGGGGTTTTATAATGAATAGTCTGTGTAGTCGTAATATTTTGTCAATTTGAAGTCCTATACATCTATTAGTTTAATGACTTCTAAAGCTTTTGTTTTTTTTTTTTTTTTTTCATGTTGATATTGCTTGTCTCTTGACATGAATGGAGCATTCTTGTTAAAACTGTTCCATTTTAGGCACTGTAGGTCTACTCTCAAAATTAGATAACTAATCAAATTAAGCCTTCATAATCTGAGAATACCTCTTCTGGGAGTGGTTGTTTGATTTGGAATACATGGGAGCTTGATGACAAAAATAATGAATTTTGAAGCCTTTATTTGGAATGATTATATTTTTGCCTCAAAGCAAATAAAAGAGGGAGCCCTGAAAATACCCTTGCTTTCATCCTGAGAGATGTATATATCCACTAAATTTAGGGAAATATTAGAAACATGCTGCTAATCAATATTTTAATATAATTTAAATATATTTTATTTTATTCCTTTTTTCTTCTACCTACTTTCTTTCTTTATTCCTTTCTTTTTTTCCTTCCTTTATTCCTTTCTTTTCTTCCTTCCTTTCTTTCTCCCTCCCTCCTTCCCTCCTTCCCTCCCTCCCTCCCTCTCTCCCTCCCTTTCTTTCTTTCTTTCTTTCTTTCTTTCTTTCTTTCTTTCTTTCTTTCTTTCTTTCTTTCTTTCTTTCTTTCTTTCTTTCTTTCTTTCTTTCCTCTTCCTCCTCCTTCTCCTCCTCTTCCTCCTCCTCCATCTTTCTATCTCTGTCTTTGTCTCTCTGTCTCTGTCTCTCCCTTCTTCCTTCCCTCTTTCCTCTTTATCTCTTAACAAACTCAAAAGAAAACAAATGTGAATGGGATAAAGAGTGAGGTTAATATTAAAGAGAATAGTCACAAACTTCTTAATTCTAAAGGATATGAATGAAGGGGGGGAAGGAAATGAGTTGGAAACTAAAAGAGTACTTTAGAAAGCCTCTTGGACAGTTAGAGAATGGCTGGGCAAATTTGAGTGTGCAAATAGAATGAAATCTTATAGTGCCAGAAGAAATGAGGGAGGGGAACCTTTAAGAGAATCCTTTGTAATATGAATTGATACAGACAGTAGTGGGCACAGCCAATACAACATTTTGTAATTTGAATATTTTTATTTTCCAAGTTATATGTGAGACACTTTTTATATTTTTTTAAAAATTTTGAGTTCCAGATTCTCCCCCTTCTTCTGCAAACCTCTATTGAAAAGGCCTCTGTGAAGTTGTTTAAAACAAATCCACAAAAGTTACATTGCAAAAGAAAACATGGATTGCCCCTCCCTCCAAAAAAAAACCTTCAAGAAAACAAAGTTTAAAAAACATTTACTTCAGCCTATATTCAGATATAATCAGTTCTTTTTCTTGGTGTGGATAGCATTTTTCATCATAACTCCTTCTGAGTAGTCTTGGATCATTGAATTGCTGAGAATAGAAAAGTCATTTACAGCTAATCATCCCACAACTTTGCTATCACTGTATTTCACTTTGCTTGAGCTCATGGAGGATTTTTGAGGTTTTTCTGATCATATCCTGTTCATCATTTCTTATAGAACAATAATAATCCTTCATAATCCTATACCACAATATATTCAGCCATTCACCAATTGATGGGCATCCCCTCAATTTCCAATTCTTTGCCCTGAGAAAAGAACTGTTATAAATATTTTTATACATACAGTTTCTTTTTTTAAAAAAAATCTCTTTGGGGATTCATATCTTGTAGTGCTATTGTTAGGTCACAGGTTACAAGACAATAATTTTAATAAAAAGATCACGGCATTGTAAAGAAAAAGATAAAAACAACAATAAAAACTTTGTTAATTGTAAGAAGTCTAATGAATAAATTTATTAACCATGCCTCCAGAAGTATATCCTGATAGAGGTGATAATAGTGGAAAAAGAGGCATACATTTTTAGATATGACCATTAAGTGGATTCCTATTTGTTAAAGCATTCCCCGCTTTTCTTTTGGTTAATGGGAGGGAAAAGAGGTAAAGGAAGGATATCAATAAAAGAGAGTTTTTGTAACATTTTTTAAATTCACATAAAAGAACAGAAGTCCAGAAGGTAGCACAGATGAGCATGACAGTTGTGAAAGTACAGGCAGAATGTATTATATATTTTTAAAAATAGTAGGGTGAAATAAAGATTTATAGTCCTACAGAATCCTCTTTTTATGTTCTACTGGTTATGGAAACTCTTTTTTATGTTTAAGTTCAGAATAAAATCCAAAATAAAAAAAAGGTTCTATCAAGGGGTTTGTGTCAAAAAAAAAAAAAAAAAAAAAAAAAAAAAAGAAGGAAAAAAAGAAAACTTCATCTGTACCAATCAAGTCACAAAAAAATTCTGAAACTTTGTTGAGTGCTTTACACCTATATAGCCTTACTCTTCAAAGGAATGAGGAAAGGCATCTTTTTCATATGTCTTTTGGAGGATCAAATTTAGGCAATATAATTTTCCAATGTTCAGTATTCATTTTTTTTGTTGCAGTTCTTTCCTTGGAAAAAAACATGACATTCATTCTATACATTGTCCTACAAATTTTGCAGCAGTTTATGTAAATCTTCCCAAATTTCTCTGTGTTCATCATTTAATTTAGTGAAACATATTCTATTCATTCATGTGCTTCAATTGATATAGCCATTCCCAAATCAGTAAATATTTATATTTTTCTCAAATTTTAGTTTTTATTTATTTTTGCTACAACATCAAAAAGTGTTGGCAAAAATGCATTAGTTAATTTGTTTTTTTTTGTTAATGTCCTTAAGATATTTGTCAATAGAATCTCTCTGATAGATTAAAAACATTTAAATCACTTTTTTGCTTACTTCCATTTTTCTCGAATATGACTATAAAATTCATGATTTTATCCAAAATACCTCTTTCCATATCTTCATTATAAACCATTTTTATATTTTATCATCTTTGCAAATTTTCTTGGTGGGAGGTAAAACCTCAAAATAGTTTTCATTTGCATTTATCTTATGGTAGTGATTTGGACCATACACACATATACATATATATAGCCATTTGTATATGTGTGTACATTCATATGTGGGTATGTGTTGTTTTATAGTTTGGGATTTTGCTCTTGACAACTTTCTTCAAATCTTTGACTACATCTATTGTAGTGATGGCTTTTGGTCTTAACTATTTATATTATGTCCATATATCTTAGATTTTAGACAGTTATCAGAAATCCATTATAAACAATGTTTTTCTGAGTTGACTCCTTTTAAGTTTATCTAGCAGGTACTAATTTTGTTTTAAAGTCCATATAATCAAAAGTATCTCTCATTGGTGACTGACTACTGTTAGATCATGAATTCACCTTTACCCATATCTGTAAAAGCAATATATTCTACTATTTGAATTTTAATAATATGATACACATCATTTTGAACTGAACTGATGTAGAATGTGGTCCTGAATGTTAGTCTCTAGTTTCTGTAAAATTACTTTCCAGAATTATTTCTATCTAAACAATTCTTTCCCTGGTAATTAATTTTTGAGGTTTAGCAAAGGCTGTATTGTATATTCTCTTGTTTCTAACTTTAAATTTTTTTGAATATTTGCTTGATATTCTAGATCATTTTTTCTTCCAAACAATTCTGTCATCATTTTGTCTAAAGCTATAAAAGTAGTTTGTATAGCACTAAATCTGTAAATATATTTCAAGATGTTTAATAATTGTATTAAAAGGGTACTGTCATGTACTCGGAATATTGCTCCAGAGATTTAAATTCTTAATTCCTTAAGGAGCACTTTGTAAGCAGATTTATATGGGAATTGATTTTGTTTTGATTACTGATCCCAAGATATTTATTTTTATTGGCATTTTAATTTTTATGATTGTTTCTTATTGTGTGATTCTAGTAATGTTTGTAGACTATTTTGTTTAGCTTAGAACTTTGTAGAAGTTATTAATTGTCTTAATTAGATTCTGTGATGATTCATCAAGATTTTCTTAGTGATTTATTATTAGCATATGGAAATAGTTTTGTTTCCTTTCCTTATTTTTATTCCTTTACTTTTTCTATCTGTCGTATTGCTTTTGATATCATTTCTATATCATGTAATAATGTTGAAGGAAAGTGTTCTTTTTTATTTCTGCATTGAAAAAGGTTTTAGTGTTTTCTCATTGCATGTAATATTTGCTTGCTTTGGTTTTAGAGATATACTTGTTAGATTAAAAAAGAGAAATCTTTCTATGTCTATATTTCATAAATTTTTTATTTCATTATAATTCTTAGAAAAATGTATATCTTTGCTGTTCACTTATTTTAGTGATGCTAGACTCTTTGTGATCCCATTTAGAATGGCAAAGATACTGGATTGGTTTGTCATTTCCTCTTCCAGTTTATTTTACAGATGGGAAAACTGAGGCAAACAGGGTTAAGCGACTTAGCCAAGGACTCACTGCTAATAAATGTTTGAGACCAGATTTGAACTCATAAAAAGGAGTCAGTTTGACTTTAGAGCTGACATTCTGTCCTTTACCACCTAGTTGCCCATTTTAAGTTTTACATAGAACTACATTTATATTATCATATTTGATACTCACAACAGCCCTTTGAGTTAGTTGCTATTATTTAATTGAGAGAGCTTAAATGCTTTGTCTGGGGTCACATATCTAGAAAATATCTGTAGCATAATCTGAAATATAGTTTTTCTTCAGTCAAATATACCATTCTAGTCACTATGCCCCAAATCTCAATTTTGGACATCGCTTGGAGTGTTAGAGAATTATTCTGAGATGCAAATTGGCTAAGATGAGATGGAGGACCATAAGCATAGCTAATTGTTGCTTTCCATTTTCAGATAAGTCCACTGCAGAGTATGACCTTGGCTTGGCAAATATCAAAAGAAAGGTCAGTTTTGTTTAAGAGTCATGGAAGAATCATTAGGGAAATAGAAGGACCCTAATGTGGCAAGTAGGTAAACACTACTTAGCTATTATCAGCATTCAAATGTATCAGGAGATACAGTCCCTACTCCAAAGTCTGGTAGGAGATTCTTATCTAGACTGTGTGTGTGAGTGAGTGTGTGTGTGGTGTGTGTGTGTCTGTGTGTGTGTGTGTGTGTGTGTGTGTGTGAGAGAGAGAGAGAGAGAGAGAGAGAGAGAGAGAGAGAGAAAGCGAGAGAGAGAGTCTCTAATAAATCATTGATATTTGAACACTATAAAAATAGCACGTCATCAAATTTAAAAACATCTTCATTATCTTTTGTTGGTAGGAGGGGCTAATCACTTGACTTCAGCTCAAAAAGAAAATTAAATTTAGCTACATTGGTAAGTACTAACATGAAGAAATTTAAAATAGAAGGAATGGAAATATGTGATTTATAAAAATTAATTGTGGATTTCTTCACACTTTAAGATTATTATTTTTAAAATGTGTACCTATAGCAAGTATACAAAAGGTCTCAAGAATTAAATAAAACACAAAGATGGGGAATCAGAATAATTACACAGAGAGGATATATTGCATTATTTTTTTTCCCACATCATAAATACAATTGCCTGATTGATCTTCTGCCAGTTATATCTTCATGCCAAATGTCTAGATTTCTACTTTGAGAATGGGTGTGGTTTGAAAATAAATCCCAGATAATATATAAAAGATCTTTAATGGCCTAGATCTCATTAGTTACTTCCACTCTTTGTCATGAACAAGAATATTAGGAGAATCATGACTACATTGACTGCAGCAAAAAAAAAAAAAAAGATGAAAACAATTTTATTTATAAGCAATATTTGTTTCTACTCATTGCCAATAGTTTTAATAGTATATATTGCTCCAAAACATGTAGAAAGTTAGTAAAGTGCTGGACCTAGAGTCAGGAAAACTTAGATTCAAATTCAACATTACATTCTCATAGGTTGACCATGACCAAGTCAACTAATCTTTTTAATCCTCAGTTTCCTTATCTATATAAAGTGAAAGGATTGCACTTAATCACTGAGGTCCACTCCAGCTAGTAATTTGTAGGATTCTGAATGTCAAGTGAAGTAGGAAAAAGTATGCCATTGCCCAGGCAAAGGTTGAAGGTGAATGAAAATTGGCTTTTTGCATATGCAATAAACATTTTGATTACTGAAGTTCATCATTTTGGTTGTTCAATCTCCTCAAATGTATATGTGGAAGGGCACTGTGACCAAGAAGTAAGTTGATAGTGACTTATAATTGTTAGTTGCTTTTGAGCTATACACAAAAAAGCATCGTGATATTCTCCTGAAGTTAGTAATCAATGAAAAACACTTGTCTAGGAAATGGTCATTTGATTGATTGTGACAGGGTGTATGGATTACTATTTAGACTACAGAGTTTGGTGATGTGATTATTGGAGTAAGACTGGAGAGTAATGCAAGACTGTATAATTATTTAGAAGGTGTTCATTAAGTATGAGTGGTCCGTAGTGATGTCCACATTTGAATCTCTGAAGGGTTGTGTTTGTTCCTTGGGCTAATTTGGATTTAGGAAGCATGTGAAAAGTGAGGATAAATTGGTGTATGAATTTGGATTAATCCCATATGTGTAGTTAAATAGTGGGATTGGATATGAACTGACTCCTAATGCCTTGTCATAAAAAGATACTGTTATGCTGAAATAATATGATATAAACATATTATACACACATTATGCATATTTCACAAATATATATGGTATACATGTTCTCTCTATAAATATGTACACATATACATGTATGTATATGCATATAGATACACATATATGTATAGATACATACATATGCATATATATATATATATATATATAAACACATACAAATGTATTGAGGAAAATTGTTATACTGGACAGTGCACATTTGTAAAAAAGAAATTTATTCTTATTTCCCCTTTCCCTCAATATGGTCAGGATGGAAGAGAGAAAAAATATGTTTCTGTTAATTAAGAAAATTGAAAGGTTGAGGATAATGCTACAGATAAATGTTTTGTGCATTTTGATTAATTACTCATAAAGTAGCAATAATCTGTAAAAATTTCTAATGGAAAAAATCTGTTAGGATTACTAAGTGAGAACTCGGGTTGTCTGGATAGTGACGAGGTGAGAATTCAGGTTGGACAATTACAAGGTGAGAACTCAGGTTGACTTGATAGAAGGAGCAAGCCCATTGGCTGAAGTGGTTCTTCCCAGAAGCCCTTGCATTATCCCACGCCCATTCTCTGGGAGGATAAAGAGGACAGCACTCCAGGAAGAGGAGGAGACTCTGAATTGTATCAGGCCTGACGGGGCTCTCTGCAGGAAGGGAAGTCACTTCTAAGGACAAGAGTTAACAGCAACTGCCTGGAGACAACGGTTCTTTACAGGAAGAAGAATCTGCCAGAGAGAGATTTGAGTAGAAACAGCAGATCTCTTCCCAGAGAGCGATCCAGCAGCTTCTGGAGACGACAGCTCGCTACATTTGGCGTCCACACGTGGGGCAAGGACTTTTGCTTATCCTGACAAGAGGAGCTAGACCAGACCTTCGCAATTTGGCGCCCGAACAGGGACAGACACGGTCCTGATTCCAGTGGAAAAGCCTCCCATCCAGATCTCAGTCTCTCTGACCCAGAACCGTGAGTAACAAGGAAACTTTGTTAAAGATTAAGTGAGCGTGCTAATAGATAAATAAGGAACTTGTTAAGGGCTAAACCAGGAATCTCTTATAGTGAAATGGGGCAAACACCTTCTGTTCAAGGAAAATGTTTAGAGAGCATCATCAAGGTTATGAAAAGCCAAGGATTGATTATAATTTTAGAGGAGATTACTGAACTTTTAAGAACTGTGAAGGCTATATGTCCTTCTTTTTCTCTGGAAGAAGAATTGGATCCAGATGAATGGGAATTAGTAGGAAAGCAATTAGGTGAACACTACAATTCCAGGCCAAACTCAATTTCCAAAGATACAATTCATATATACAATGTAATCCAATTGGCTTTAAACAATGTTATTCTAAAGGAAGAGATGAAGGAGCAAAATGGGGAAGTGTCAACTAAACTAGGTGAAAAGGATGAATCAGATAACAATGAAGTTAAGTACAATTCTGAGCAACAGGAGCACCTCCCATCTCCTCCCTCAATTAACACTTCATGGGTGGAGCAAGAAGGAGGAGAGGAAGAGGCAGAAACACAAACAGAATTGCCTGTGAAGCAGCCTAAGCCTATGACAAGATTAGAAAAAGCATTGGTTAAAGCTAAGAGAGAAGGACAGGATATAAGTGATTTTATACATGCATATCCTGTGATTGAAAATACTGACTCTGTAGGTAAAAAAAGGAGAAGATATGCACCTTTAGATTTGAATAAAATTAAGGATTTGAAAAAAGGTTGTACCCTTTATGGGGCTACATCAGCTTATGTCAAAATGTTACTAGATGGTTTGTCTTATGAAGTCCTAACCCCAAATGATTGGAAATCCATAGCAAGGACATGTCTGGAACCTGGAGAAAATTTATTATGGCTTGCAGAATTTCATGAATTATGTAAAATTCAAGTCAGATGCAATTTGGAAATAGGAGTTAACACACAATTCACTTTTGAGCACTTAGCTGGTGAAGGTCAGTATGGAGAGAATTCGGAACAGATTAATTATACCATGACAATATATGAGCAAATTGCTAAGGCTGCAATAAAAGCTTGGGGTGTCCTTCCTGGACAGAAAGATCGTGGAGAGGCTTTCACTAAAATACAGCAAGGTCCCAATGAACCTTTTGCAGATTTTGTGGGACGTTTGCAAACTGCTGTCAAAAGAACTATTGGAGAAAATTCAGCTACAGAAATAATGACCAGACATCTGGCTAAGGAAAATGCCAACGAGATTTGCAAAAGAATTATATGGGGATTAGACAAAGATGCTCCTTTAGAGGAGATCATAAGACGCTGTGCTACAGTGGGAACAAATGCTTTTTACACCCGGACAATGATGAATGTGGAAAGACAGGGTCCCTCATGGCAAGGGCCTTCTAGAGAAACTCGGCGATGTTTTCAATGTGGAAAAATTGGACATCTAAGAGCTCAGTGTAGGTATGGAGATACAGTGAGAAGACAGGGTGAAAGAAGACCTAAAACCCCATGTCCAAAATGCAACAGAGGACTCCATTGGGCATCAGAGTGTAGAATAATTCAGGGAAATGGGATGAGGAGCCCAGGTCCAGGGCCCCAGGCAAAAAAGACTTGGGGCATGATGGCAGCTGATGTTACACCCAAAGAACCTTTAGAAGGCCAGGACTCTGATTTAATCAATCAGCAGAGAAGCAATCACATGGCAGAAAGGGATTACCTGATAAGTCAGTCAAAAGGCAATCAGATTGCAAAAATGAATTACACTTGGGGAGAATACAGGCCTTTTAAACCAACAGAGCTGTGCCCAGTGCAAACAACTCCAATGTAATTGTCAGATGATGAGAAGAGATTTAGAAAGTGGTAAATAGAAGGAAATTAGATAGGTTAACTGCCTGGGAGAGAGGGTTTGCTTGTATTTCTTCAGCAGGAGAAGGAATCAGATGGGTGCCAACGAGTCATATTCGCCTTGTCCACCAGAGAGAGACAGAAAAAGAGAAAGATCTCAAAATAAAGGAGAAGATCTAAGAAACATCTGACACTGAAAGAGCATGGATAATAAGAAGACTGTTAAAGAACTTTAAAAACCAGCAGGAATCATTGGACTTCCTCACACAAGATGAGACTAATGGACAATGGACTTATGGACATTTATAAATTTTCAATTTATGATTATGTTATATACTTCTAGCATGTGTTACGTTACTATGTTACTATGTGCTTATGTAATTTATGTAATTATCTGTAATACTTCCCATATTGATGGATTTATGTTTCAAGGTCATGACTGTCCTATGTTCTAAATCAAAAGAAAGGGGGAGATATTAGGATTACTAAGTGAGAACTGAGGTTGTCTGGATAGTGACAAGGTGAGAATTCAGGTTTTCTGGACAATTACAAGGTGAGAACTCAGGTTGACTTGATAGAGGGGGCAAGCTCATTGGCTGGGGTGGTTCTTCCCAGAAGCCCTTGCATTATCCCACGCCCATTCTCTGGGAGGATAAAAGAGACAGCACTGGGCGCAGAGAGCAGATCGGCCTGGAGAAGGATAAGAGCTGGAGGAGATTCAGAACCAGGATTCAAGAAGAAAGACTCTGCATTGCATCAGGCGTGACGGGGCTCTCTGCAGGAAGGGAAGTCACTTCTAAGGACAAGAGTTAACAGCAACTGCGTGGAGACAAAGGTTCACTAAGGAAGAAGAATCTGTCCGAGAGATTTGAGTAGACACAGCAGATCTCTTCCCAGAGAGTGATCCGGCAGCTTCTAGAGACGACAGCTCGTTACAGGAGATGTTAGGATTACTAAGTGAGAACTGAGGTTGTCTGGATAGTGACAAGGTGAGAATTCAGGTTGGACAATTACAAGGTGAGAACTCAGGTTGACTTGATGGAAGGAGCAGGCTCATTGGCTGAGGTGGTTCTTCCCAGAAGCCCTTGCATTATCCCATGCCCATTCTCTGGGAGGATAAAAGAGACAGCACTGGGCCCAGAGAGCAGATAGGCCTGGAGAAGGATAAGAGCTGGAGGAGATTCAGAGCCAGGATTCAAGAAGAGGATCTCTATATTACATCAGGCCTGACGGGGCTCTCTGCAGGAAGGGAAGTCACTTCTCTGGACAAGAGTTAACAGCAACTGCCTGGAGACAACGGTTCACTACAGGAAGAAGAATCTGTCGGAAAGATTTGAGTAGACACAGCATATCTCTTCCCAGAGAGTGATCCGGCAGCTTCTAGAGATGACAGCACGCTACACAGTAGTGCTAACAATTTACATTCACTTCCCAGTGTTCCTTCTCTGGGTGCAGTTGTTTCTGTCCATCATTGACCCACTGGAAGTAAGTTGGATATTCTTTATGTTGAAGATATCCACTTCCATCAGAATACATCTTCATACAGCACTGTTGATGAAGTGTACAGTGATCTTCTGGTTCTGTTCATTTCACTCAGCATCAGTTCATATAAGTCTTTCCAAACCTTTTTGAATTCATCCTGCTGGTCACTTCTTACAGAGCAATAATATTCCATAACCTTCATATACCATAATTTACCCAGCCATTCTCCAATTGATGGACATCCATTCATCTTCCAGTTTCTAGCCACTACGAAAAGGGCTGCCACAAACACTTTGGCACATACAGGTCCCTTTCCCTTCTTTAGTATTTCTTTGGGATATAAGCCCAATAGCAGCACTGCTGGATCAAAGGGTATGCACAGTTTGATAACTTTTTGGGCATATTCCAAATTGCTCTCCAGAATGGCCAGATTCTTTCACAGCTCCACCAACAATGTATTAGTGTCCCAGTTTTCCCACAGCCCCTCCAACATTCATCATATATTCCTGTCATCTTAGCCAATCTGTTTCAATTTATGATTATTTGATTATGAAAAAAAATAGAAAGGCTTGTTTTACAAGAAGCATCTTTCACACATGGTTCACAAATTGGTTGACCGGCTGATGAAATAAATCGCCCAAATCCAAATTTTCAGTAAGGCACTGTTCATCTTAGATGTTGTATCACCTGGTAAATTTATGTAATTTCTCTGATAATGTAGGAATAAAGCAACTCTATAACATAGATGTTTCTGTGTAGATTAGGGATAAAAAATAATCTCTACCTTCCAGTTTTATTGTTTTTATAATTGTATACAAAACTGAACAGGAACACAAGTCTATAATATGATTGATATCATCATCATTAGTATTATCCAATAACAACTTCAACCCAGTTTCTTGGGAACAGAAAAGAGATCCTATTAATGCATTATATGGACCTCAAAGACATAAATTTTATTTTCTTTAATAATATTTTATTTTTTCAATAGTATGTAAAAGATAATTTTAACATTCATTTTGTAAGATTTTCAATTCCAACTTTTTTTCTCCCTCCCTTTTTTCCCTCTAACTCCAGAAAACAGCAAGCAAAATGATACATTAAAAAAAAAAACATATTGCTTACAAGAAAATCTAGAAATTGTTTTCACATCTTTGGATATTATGAAATCTGAAGTAGATGTTTTCAGAGGAGAAGACCCAATAATGAATGAAGATGCTGATCTCTCAGATGCTCAATTGGCTAAGATGATATTACAGGTGTATTTCCATCACAGGTGTTTAACATATTGATAATTGTTATCTATAGCTACAGCCTGAAGCATCATGATTCATGTGACTTTCCTAATCCCTTAAGGAGCTAATTTTAAATTTGCCTCTAGAAGTAGCAGGTAAAAGAGGAACTATTTGAAGGAGGAGCACTCAGAAAAAGTGTAATAAAATACAAAAAGTTTTATATTAAACAAAAGGAGTAGTATTCAAGAATGTAAATGTGGGCTTAAGAACAGAAGGAAAAATAAGCAGAGATTCAGTCTGATTTTCAAAAAATAGCAATATTTACATTTTTGTTGGTTACTGGATGCTTCGAATAGAAAGACAAAATGAAAATCTGCCCCTGACTTTGAGGATCTCATACAGAACAGCTCAATGATTTTCATCAAGGCACTCAAGGGGCTATTCTCCTTCACCTGTGGGGAGAATAAGAAAAAGAAGGACCATAATTAAAATAAAACTCTCAGCAGTAGCGGGGATCAAGAAGAGGAGAAAATATATCATCTGTCCAGGTTGGATGAGCAGGAAATCCCCTGTTCCAGGAAGCTCATTTACATTTCTGCACCTGCAGAAATAGAATGAACTGATTTATTTAAAGGAAGACCTAGTGGAGAAGATCTACTGATGTTTCTGAAATTGGCCTCATCATCCCCCCAGATGCAAGGTAAAAAAACTAAGCTGGGGTGAGAAAAACAAGGGCAATGTACCTTCCATGCAGTCATTTATTACAAATTCAGTGGCTGAAAATTCACCAGATGTTTCCTGATGCTTGACTTAACATTTTTTTTCACTAAGAGAGGTGTCCAGTGGACTGTTTTTTTTTTTTTTTTGTTTTTTTTGTTTTGTTTTGTTTTGTTTTGTTTTGTTTTCACTGAAATTTTTATTTATTTATTTTTTCTTGTCTGTGCTTTCAGAGGTAGGTAGTTTGGGGATTTAAGAGTGGGAAATAGTTGGAAACAGGAGGAATATTACGCTTAGAGTCAGAATGAAACAGTTCTTCCAGGTGGGTCTGGTTCTGGAGGACAGGAACAAGCATATTTTTCTGGGCTCTACAGCTGCTTAAATGAAATGTCTCTATCCCTATTCAACACTTATGGTAGAGGTAGACCCAGCTGGTAAAATATGCTCTTCATTAAGAGGTTGTAGAATTCTGTGATGACCAACTATGCATTTATTGACACAGCCCTTCTGATCCAAGACATACAAAGGACTCGTGAACAAAAAAGTGATCTCTAACCAGATATAGAACTGATGGACTCTGAATATAGATTGAAGCATATTTTTCCCTTACCTTATTCTTTCTGATGGTTTTTGTTTTCCTTTTGATCTGTTTCTTCGTTCACACCTGTGATAATATGAAAATGTTTGTTACATGATAGCACATGTGTAAACTACATCAAACTGCCTACCATCATCTTTGAAAAAGGAGAGGGGGTAAAGAGAAGGAGAAAAAATCAGCATTCAAAAGCCTGTAAAAATGAATGCTAAATTTTTTCTTGACACATGATGGGAAAAATAAAATACTATTTGAATTTTTTAAAAGCTAGAGATAATTACAATAGGAACTATATTGTGTGCATATCTCAGGGTGAACTGTAGATATGTACCACTGTACAATATTACCTTTGCATTTCCTATTTTTGTGCTTTTGGAATGACAGTCGTGGAAGAAGGAATCTAAGACCCAGTGTTGCACAGTAATAAACTTGAGTCACATTGGAGCCCTTGTCTATTTCTGAAACTAGCAAAACTGTATTCACTGGAGCTGGAAATTGTCCCTGGATTCTGCTACATTGACATGCAGGTGACAAATGATGAGCTGGCAGGTAAAGCAGAGAAAGCTGTAACAAGAAAGCCAGCATGTCCTTCCATAGATTTCATCAGCGTAGTAGCTGGCCCCAGATCAAGTTTAAGATTGTAACAGTGTTTCAGATCTATTATTTAGCTATGAATTTGTCATTGATTATACATCTTTGTGCAGTTGATCTAGCATTATCTGCCCACTATAGCAAATATTAAATGCCAGAGCAAGATTGCCATTCAAAAAATCCTGAAATACAGCCAATTCCACCAGTCTCCCAAATTGTTTGGCTGCAAACATTCTTATTGAAATACACTTCCAAATATTATTCATTTTATTTATTTCATAGGGCAAACTACTAATAATAAACTGGCACATTTATTTGATAGAATCAAATTTTCTGTATACATTAAAAATGGTCACACTTTCCATTTATTAAAAAATAACAATTCACTAATTAAAAGTGAACATTTTGCTGTACAAGCTATTCCTTGGAGTCTCTGTTAATCGGAATGATTGCTTAATTAGCATATTTTTGTTTCCATGGGGGTGTTAATTAAGGGAATTCTATCATATTATCATCTCTTTGGTATTCTATATTGTTTCTCTATCATCAACTAGTCAGCATTCTTGATTTCCCAACTTTCGAGAAGATCTTGCCTGACAAAGGGCATTGTCTCCTTGAAATAATTTCTTCCTGGTAGGATATTCTAATTCATCACAGCACTTCTGGGCTAACTCAGATTTTTATAAAAGGAAGTAAAGCAACAGAATAGAGGTTCTAAAATATTTGGGGCTCTGATATTGCTTAGAGCCTGACTCATTTCATTTGAGAATTTATATGTTCATACACATATATAGTGTTTAGAAAAATAAAAATACTAAACAGATCTTGACTTTCATTATTTTAATTTGTGGGAGAATCCCTAAAATGTGCTCCCTCTCTTCAATGTTTCTTTGTGTAATTCCTCATCTCCAGACTTAGCTAAGACACTACATTCAGTATGAGGGCTGCTCTGATTCTCTAACTGTATGTCTTCTTTTCCTAAGGCACCTTGTACTGCTCGTGAACATTTTACCTCCCTAAAACAGAAGGTAAACTTCTTGTGACCAAAGAATGTTTTCTCCATCTCTTTGTTTCCCAACACCTAGCACATACACCTTGATCATTAACAAATGCTTATTGATTAGTGATTTGCATTTTGAAAAAATGCTTAGAAGCCCAAGGACATCTCAATTGAATCCTTACATCTCTCCCTGAATTTCTCTATAATTTTAAGCAATCCATTGTTATTTAACTGCCTTCTGCATTATAAAACATGTCCCTAATCAAAAATGGTCAAATTAACTCATGATGAAGTTTTCTTTATCATTATCTATGTTTGTCTTTTTGAAAACTCTGATTATTTTTTCTTTCTCAGATTATTTCCTCACTCCTCAAGGTATTCAATGATTATTTCTGAATGTCCAGTCATCCTAACTAGATTTAAGTAATAGATTTAGATTTATTAGAGATCATTGGAGATATTAGAGATCATAATCGTTCAATTCCCTCATTTTACAAATGAGGTGCCTAAGAACCAGGGAAATGTGTCTTGCCTTAGGTATTAAGTATAAACAGCTAGCTAAGTAAGTAAATAAAAGAAGTGTTAGATGTGTAAGTAGTCAACCTGAGATTTGATCCCATGTCTTCTGGTTCCAAAATCAGTGTTGTTCTACTGAGCATCACTGCCCTCATTAGGTTTAGGGCTATTAAGAGTAGCTCCTTCAAAATAGTTTGCTTGCATTTATAAAGCACATTATGTTTGGAAAGGGCTTTAAATAGAATTTCATGTGATGATATTGATCATGATGTTAGCAATAGTATTAACATGCATTTATATAGGAGTTAAGATTTTCAAAACTGTTTGTTTATATATAAAATCCTATCAAATACTATAGTTTTTTTAAGGAAGGAATGGCAACTAGTAATATTACATGTTTACCCATTATGAAGCTGAAGTTGTAAAAGGTGAGTAGCTTATCAAGAAAGATAAAAATAATAGGATGAAGGCTTGTCCCTATGCTATTTTACGTTTTTATCAATGATTTGCATGAAGAAATACACCTAGCATTTAATTAGCTTTCTAGGGGATAAAAACTTAGGAAAAATGCTGACAGAATGGTTGAGAGAGTAAAAATCTGATAAAGATCATCTGAGCATAGAATGTTGAACTAATTTTAATAAGATAAAATTTATAGTACGTATGTGCATATATTTGTATGTTTTAAATATATGTATATAGGAATTTCAATTTATTACATATTTATTCCATTATCCTTATGTATTATTTTATAAATGTATGCAAAATCCATTTAAATAAGTAACAATTAATACTCTGCACATATTTGATCCAGCAGGAAGTTTATCTTTACCAGTCATTCTTGCGTTGTTATAGTGTTATTAATTTTCTTTCTTTTTCCCTGTCCCCACACATCGAGGAATATTAAGAGTTATAATTGCTTAGTTGTTTGCAAAGGAGTTCTCTTTTTATTTTTTGTTAGCAACGGGTTGGTAAACTTCTCCTAAAAGACATATTTTACTAATAGCAACAAAATATAGATATTTTCCCCATCAAATGCTACACCAATATATTTTTATACATCCTTGTATAAACTCCCACTTGAATCAGAGTACCATTTATATGAGAACATGGAAACATCTGTCTTTCTAGATGAGCAGCTCAGTGGCCCAGAAGATAGAAAGCCAGCCTATAAATCAGGAACACTCATCTTTCTGAGTTCAAATCTGATCTCAGCCACTTACTAGCTATATGACCCTAGGCAAAGCATTTGACTCTGTTTGCCTCAGTTCCTCATCTTATAGGTCTAACATACATATTAACTTTCAAGCAACAATCCATTCATTAAAATCTCTCAGGGATATAACAGGGATATAGCACAGCATATCATAATAGAGAGAGTGCTTGTCGTGGTCACAGCAGCAGCAGAGAAATAGTGGCAGAAGAAATATGGAAGGAGATTGCCTGGATTGTTGGCAGGCCCATTGTACTCCCTTGATCACTGGAAACTGGAAATTATAAGGTTCCTCCAGAATAGTGGCAAGAAAACATGCAACCAATGGACAGCTTCTTCTTAGAAAAAGTCTGAGATCAAATCAAGCCAAAAAGCCAATGAAGTGTTTACTATCTGCTGGACACTAGACAAAGCAGTGGGCGTGCAATCTAAGACATCCAGTCTCTGTCCTCAAGGCACTTCTATTCTAATGGGGAAGACCATACATCAGAGAAAGCTCAAAAGCAAGAGGGATGCTTGGGAGGATTACTATTAGAATTAAACTATTAAAAACTTACTAAGTAATACTATTACTATGGGGAGGTTCCATGGTGCCTTCAGCCGATATGAAAGAAATAAATGAAAGGTTTTAGGAAAGAAAGGCATAAATGCTGTGCTTATAGTATGTACAAGATACAAATGTGGTTGGAAGTTCTGAACAGATATGAATATTATTATCCATGTGAGAGAGTCAATGTGGGGCCAGATTATGTTTGGATAAGCAGATTTGGGAATTTTTTGCATAGAGATCATAACTGAACCCATGAGATCTGTCGACCTCACCAAATGAAAGAGTATAGAGAAATATAAGGGAAAAAGATGCAAGATGGAGTACTGGGAGATACCAAATTTAACTTAAGAAGGGATGAATAAAGGTCTTGTAAAGAATACTGAGAAAAATGTCATTCAGATTAAAGAAGGCTATTCTTAATCAATTTTATGTATTTTTATCTCACACTCCAGTTTGAATTTTATACTAAATTTTGTTTTGATTTGCCAATGTAGTTGGAATAACTTCATCTTTCTTGCCAGCTTTGCTTAAGAACTACTTCTACTTTTTCATATGATACATTAGATACTGAGGCATTAGATTCTGAATGTGTGATTCTAGTATAATCAATGAGGATAAATCACTGTAGAAATGCTGGCAAATTTGCCATTTTACATTTATTCATTGTCTTCTTGCCAGTGGTATCTGCAAATGTTCTTGTGATAATTGGGCTTAGTTGGGCCTCTTGACAAGCTTTTTGTAAGCTTGTTTACACTTTCACTGCTTTTTACTGTTTTCTAAGGTGATATTGCTCATAAGCTTCTGCCATCCTCCTACATCATGTTTTGAAAATGTGTTTGTGTTCTCAACTAGGGTTGCCTTTGGCTGCCTCATTTTTTACTTGGCAAAGTGATCCCTCTGTTTTGCTGACTGAGATAGTTTCTGGCTCTTTTTGATCCCCTTGTTGTGGAAACTATTTTGTATTAGTTAAACTTTACTAAGGGATGATGCTCAGAATTAATGACTTTTGTCTCTTTCTCCAGTTTTCAGAATCAAAGCTTATTGAAACAGATTAAGTTGGAGCCAGTGTAATTGGACATTACTTATCATGTTTCCTTTTCATTTAATGATGATTTTGACACTGGTTCTAAGTTATGAATTGTCAGATTGCATATAAATTCAGTAGCTGTTTTGTAAATGACTTCTGCATGGGCAATCAGTTGCTTCCTGTCTTAACATTCAACGTTTAATGGTATTTTTCAGTACTTGACATGTCTAGAGCATTTTGGACTTTCTTTTTAAAGAAGACAAATGTGGTACGTGTGGTATTAAAGATGTGTGGTATTAAAGCTTAAGGCTTTCAAACAGTCAGCAAACATTAGAATTCATTCAGATGTTAATTGACATGATGAGTTTAACATAGTTTCTCCCATTCTTCCTTTTGTCCACATTCTTAACATTTTGAAAACTTAAGGTATAAACTGATTTGACCTGAAAAAGCTTTGTAAATATCTTTGTAAAGTTTCTCAAATTTATCTTCTATAATGATAAACATAAAGGGTTCTTTATGAAATTCTATTTTCCTATGTTTATCAGTAGCTCTTAAATATGAAATGATCAAGTATGCCTTGAAGCAATGTTTCTTTTTGACTTTATCACTTGATAAAACAAACTCTGTCATCTTCTTTGTTCTCCTTTTCTCAATACTTTAATGATGACCTTGGAGCTGATTTTTCCATTTGGCTAAAACTTATTAGGTATGCTGGCTTAATTTATAGAAGAGAGAGCAAGAGTGAGACCACACATATACACAGACATGCAACAGAGAGAGAGAGAGAGAGAGAGAGAGAGAGAGAGAGAGAGAGAGAGAGAGAGAGAGAGAGAGAGACAGAGAGAGAGAAAGAGAGAATGAGAGAGAATGGAGATGGAGTTATTCACATTTCTGACTATCAGTAGACATTATCAGGAAGAACCAAAGTAGAAATTTTCTTCAGTGATAAAAATTGGCCTCTTCACCTTAATTTATAGTTCTTAGGCATCCATGGTAAAGTTGAGAGTTTTAGAAATTTGTGTATATTCTTATAATTAGTCTATGTCATAGGTGTATGTTAAGGCTTCATGGAGCTAAAGGAAGCCCTCCAAGTGCCAGACAATACTTTTCTCATAGCAAGAATGTAAAAATCAAAACAAATGTGGTTCAGTTCCTCCAATAGTGTATCAACTTATTAGTTGTTAAACAAAACCTTTAAATGCGAATACTAATAGTTAATATTACTATATAGTTATATAACTAATAGTTAAATTAATACTTACAGATAGTCTGAACATTAGTATTCTTAGTATCTTTGATCTTTTCCCTCTGCTCTACCACTTTCACTGTGAAAACACAAGGAGCTGGTCAGTAAGGAAATCAATATTTACTAATGAGTTCACAGTCCAATGGTGGAGACAACAAGCAAAGCACTATATATAAATAATGTTTATCCAAGGAAAAATGGAGATAATCAACAAAACCAAGGTACTAGAAATAAAGGGGATTGATTATTCAAGGCTTCTTCAAGAAGGTGAAATTTTAGCTGGAGCTTGAAGGAATCTAGGGAGGCTAGGAGACCGGGATGAGTGAAGAGAACATTCCAAGCATGAGGGACAGCCAATTAAAACACCCAAAGTCAAGATATAGAGTATGTTAATTGAGAAAAAAAAAAGCAAGAAAGGCAGTGCACTTAGATCCCCCCAGAATATATGAGATATGGCATAAAAAAAGATTGGAAAGGTGGGAGGAGGTGATGAAGGATATTAAACAGCCAACAGCATTTTATGTTTGAGGCATTAAAGAATGTCTAATGTTTATCGCTGTTGTTGCACCTGCCATCATGGTCCAAATCTCATCACCTAGCTCCCAGTCTCCTGGAGAGGAATACTGAAAGTGTCTCAGCTGGTGCTTGGAAAGCTGACACAGTCTATCACAGGAACTGTGTTAATTGCCTTCACAACTTGCCACAACCTGCTTGAGTTTTTCTTTGTGATATAGGATTTGGAAATCCAGGCTCACCTCTTTAAGGATCAGACTTTTGTAACATTTGTTGTTGTTCTTGCTTCTGTTGTTGTTGTTTTTTTTTGTCTGTTTGTTTTTGTTTTTGTTTTTGTTTTTGTTTTTGTTTTGGTCAAGGTAGTCTGTTGAAGCCCAGGGACTCCTTCCCAGGATGTTTTTGAAAAGCATACAATAAAATATATAAAATTGAGAAAGAAACCCCAATTACATTTAAATATAGTTATTATTAAAAATAAGTTTATAACTCCCAGATTAGGGACTCCTGCTATTGATGATGAAGTCCTACAGACGTTTCTTTTGCTATACATTATACTGATTTCAAGTGTTAGAGTGAAGTATTATTAATAATAATAACAATCAGTGGATCTACCTACTTATCCACATGGAAGAAGACACATGAATTAAGAATTCATTTTGTCTTGATCATGACATGTAGTTGGCTAGTTTCATTTATATATGTGCATAAACATAGAATACATATGTGTGTAGATATCTGTGTGCATATATAGAGATACATACACACACATCTCTGCCTCTGGGAAAACTCTCAGTAATTTTTTTAAAAGTAAATTATTTGATTTATTCTTTCCACTCAAGAAAATCTTAATATTTTAATGTAACAAACTTCAGAATTATTTTTCTGGTATCTAACACTCCTAATGTCTATTCAATCCTTAGTCTGAAACATTTTAACCCATCTTTTTAATAGTGATGATGACAATATTAACAGCTAATGTCTTTTTTTTAGGGTTTTAAATTACTTTACAGATATCTCATCTTATCCTCTTAGCAATCATGTGAGAGAGGCACTGTTTTACCCTCACTTTACAGATAAGAAAACAAAGATTTTCAGAAATCAAAGGTCTTTCCCATGAACCCACTGCTAGTGAGAGCCTAAGAGTTGCTTTTAATTCAAGACTTCCCAAATATCAGTCTGAAATCTATTTTGTTACCTGATTATATGAACCTTAAAGTGGTGACTTGATCTTAATAACTTTCTCTTCCTTGGATTATAATATCCAAGTAGCCTATTTCTTTTTTCCAAGTATACCTTCTCATCATTTCTGAGATATTCCTGATGTCAATCAATCAAAAATATGCATTAAGGAATTACTATGAGTCAGTTATTGTGGTAGGTACTAGGAATACAAGATCAAAGAATGAAACAATCCCACTTCACAATAATCTTGTTATCATTTTAATTAATTTATTATTTTCCAAGTACATGTAAAGCTATTTTCAACAATTATTTTTGTAAAACTTTATTTTCCAAAGTTTTCTCCCTCCATCAATTACCATAAGCCTCTCCAAGACAATAAGCAATTTGATACAGGTTAAATATGTGCAATTCTTTTAAACATATTTCTAAATTTGTCATGTTGTACACTAAAAATCAGATCAAAAGGGAAAAATACAGAAAGGAAAAAAAAACACAAGCAAAGAATTATCACTATCACCACCAAAAAGATGCTTCAATTCATATTCTGTCTCCATACTTCTCTCTGGTTGCAAATTGCATTTTCTATCCCAAGTCTATTGGAATTTAAGCTTATATTCTAATGGGGATGAAATAAATGCATATAAAATATTTGGCATAAACACTAAGATAATTGATACAAATCTATGCAAAATGGTTAACATAAGGTACTTTGGAAAGAAAGTTACTAACAGAGAGAGTCTGTGTGGAGAGGGGGAAAGGATCAGCAAAGTCTTCAGGCAGAAGATGAGGATTAAGAGACATCTTAAAGGAACAGGATTGTGGTAAAAAGTAATTGTCTTGTTTGTTGTTTGTCTTCCATGCTCAAAGAGGAACAAAATGACATCACTATACCAGAGACTGTACAGTGTGTCTAGCTGTGGCTGATCATACAACAGGAGTATGGAAAACTCATCTATAGCTCAGGCACAAAGAGTCACTAGATCCAATTGGGAAGGGATGTCTCTAAATTTGCATGTTTCTCATTTCACATGATGTCCTACAAACACGTTGGGTGACCAAGCAAAGGCACAAACATGGAAGAATGCATGAAAGGCAGAAAATGCAGCTTTGCTAAAACCGAGAGCACAAGAGTCAGTAAAGGTAGAATAGTGGTAATGTCCAATGAAGCTGAAAAGATAAATGAGCCCTAACTTATGTAGAGTTTTTAAAGCTACACAGAGGAGTTTATATTTTATCTGAAAGTCAAAATAAAGAGTATAATTTGTTGAGTAAAATATCCACATGGTTACATCTATATTTAAGGAATATTACAGGTATAATAAGATGGGAACCATTTTGCTAAGGAAATCATGGAGGAAGTCCTTAAATTCTCAGGTGAAAGGAGGGATGACAGAGAGCATGACCTTACATCACTCAATACATATTTATATATTAATAACATGACCTACTTTAATATTATATCTATCAAAAATGTCATTATAAGTGAATAACATTAAAATCATAAAATATTTTAGTGAAAATGTTCATTAAAAAAAACAACAGAATTTCAATGATGTCAAGATCATCTTCATGCACATAAATCATTCTCCACTAATTTATAACAAGGGCTGATCTTAAGGACTAAAGTAGTTCTTACTGAATTACCTGACATTTTTACTCATGCTCATCATTCATTCCATATCCCTTAAAATATCCCAAAAGAATCCCTCAGATATAGGTTCTTCCAAAAGAGGTCAGTTCATTGCACTGTAACAAAAGAGAACTTTTAGTAAAGTGAAATGTGAGAATGGAAAATGTCTTTCTCTATGTCCCTGAAGTGCACTTTTAATATACTTCCTGGTGAAAAGTCTTCTTTAACCTCTCTTTTGAGTTTGTTGTCAAGTAACTGGTAGAATTTGATTGTTAATAGTTCTTTGTTTTTTATTATTTCACCTGACAATTCAAGTTAGGAACGATTCCCTCTCAGGATCTGAAAACTTGCTCATCCATATAGCAGTGTCTAATGAATAAACAATGCATAGCTAAAAGCAAAGTATAACTCAACAGAAATACTCACTTTGGAGTGGTGGTTACTGCTGTAATAGAGATAAAATTCTGGATTATTTTTTTTGAATAGTACTTGTCTATAATTAGAATTTTGAATTATAATTGTCTCATAATAAGGAAATACTTTAAAATAGGCAGGCCTTGTGCTGACATTATGATAATAAGAGTTTCTGATGCTGGTGTTGTGTGTACCACTTGCTGCTATAAAAATTAGGCTGGATTTTTTTTAATTTAGAGATTGCAATTAGCGCAAATAATGAAATGGGTTATTTACTCTATAATTGTGCTGGTGATTCCTGCCCTTTCTGCCAAGTGGATGGTACATTTTTATAGGGTAGTATCCTCCCAAGAGTTATGATCTGATGTGTGATCTGTTGTGCCAGGAGCCATGAAGTATTTTGGTAAAGAAACTTTTAATTTCCAGACACATAGCATGAACAGGGTTCTGTAATGGTTTCAGAAAAAAAAAATAGAATTAGTTAAAACTTAACCAAAATAATTTTCCACAATGCTGCTTTAGTGGATGTGTTCTCATGCATTTGTTTATTCCCTTAAAGCAGTTCCCTCAATGTAATCTGTCCATGTATTTTTCTATTGCATTTTCTCATCTGTGCTTCTATGAAAATATTCTGATAATGATGATGGTGATGGTGATGATGATAGCCAAAAGTCTACAACTTATCAATTCATGGAAACAATGCTGGGTTTTTGAAAGGTCTATCATAAATTCTGGCAGTTTCTCTAGTGCTAGAGAAGTTCTAAGAATCATACTGGCAGCAGACTGAGTCTACTATTCAAGCAGCAACCTACTTAAGTTTGGAGAGGTTCATCCCTACTGTACTGTATATAAGGTAATGAATTAATTCAACAAATCAATAAATGAAACAAATCTGCAACTGGATGCCACTTGATTGATTTCTAAGTATGAAAAATGATTATTTGTTATATATACTTATATTTTGATCCCAATAATTTGGTACAAAAAGGGGTTCTCAATGTATGCTTGTTGAATTAGATTGAATTGAATTTAACAGGAATTAAACAGGTTTGCCAGGATTGAAATCTAGTTTCCTGAACTAGTGATCAGGGTGTGATCCAGTTCACTAATCCTTCACATTATTATTAATAAGCATTAACTTGAAGCATTGTTCACTTTGCCTTCCCCCAGAATTATGTCTTCTTCTGAAATGGAATTTGGAGTCATAGCACCTATTCCTAACCTGAACAGAAATAGTCTAAGGGGGCATATTGAGCCTTTATAGATCGAAAATAATTGTCAGACAATTGTGAGACATTCACATTTGAATTTATGATTTTCACCCCTCTAAATATAGAACTACATACCATGGGTAGCACGTAGTTCTGGAATGTCTTACTTAATATAACTCAAGCTCCCCTCCAATGCACACTCTAGCAAAACCAGGAATTATAAACTGACTAGCAAAATTAATAAGACAGAAAAAATTTATCCCATGCAGAGATAGTCTTCCATAAATTCCCATGGTATTTGTGGAAGAAAGAACACCATCTGGACAGTTCATTCTCCTAGGATACTGTATTCTCTAGGGTTATATTATGAATAGAACTGCCTAATGGCTCCATATCCCAGTAACTGGATGTGCCTCATTTCTTTTCTGCCCAGCTCTATAGCTGCTTCTTCTCTTTGCATACACAATTACTATTTGCTACTCCTTTGCTTTTGTTCTTCTAAAAGAAAATTATTATTTTCTTCTGTATAACTAGCCTCATAAGTATGGTAATTTCCTCTACCAATAAGCAACTTATTTTAATTATTATCTTAGTTAATTCAGGGTACTGAGAGATTAAGTGATACCTGTGTATGGGATCCTGTAGTTACTATGTCAGGGAAGGTCATCTTTTTTTACCGACTCCAAGGCC
The DNA here is from genome assembly GCF_048593235.1 of Sminthopsis crassicaudata. Classification (NCBI taxonomy): domain Eukaryota; kingdom Metazoa; phylum Chordata; class Mammalia; order Dasyuromorphia; family Dasyuridae; genus Sminthopsis; species Sminthopsis crassicaudata. The sequence goes on from NC_133622.1 coordinate 33,123,659, forward strand.
ACTCTTTCATCTTCTGGCATGTCTTGCCTGGGCTCATTCAGTGGGAATGCCATATCTCTTTGTTGGGATTGCCCTGCAACTCTGACTAGGGCTAAGCACTGTATTATTAGTTAGGTCTATAGTTATAACTAATTGGCCCACAGGAGGATTTCTTAAGTCAAGAACTTTTTTTTTTTTTAATTAATTTATGACAGCTTACCATTTCATAGTATTTTTTATTTTATTTTTCCAATTACATGTAAAGATAATTGTCAACATTTATCTTTATGTGATTTTCCAATTTTTTTCTCTCTCCCTCCCCCTTTCAAGATGGCAAGCAATCTGATACAGATTACATATGCACATTCATATTAATCATATTTCCATATCATGCTGTGAAAGAAGAATCAGAACAAAAGGGGAAAAGGCATAAGAGAGAAATAAAAGGAAAACAAGGGAAAATAAGATGTTTCTATCTGCATTCAGATAGCTCTTTATCTGGATGTGGATAGCATTTTCCATCATGGTTCTTTGGGAATTTTCTTAGATTATTGTATTGCGGAGAAGAGCTAAATCTGTCTGTCAAAGCTGCTCATCAAATAATATTGCTGTTAATATGCACAATGTTCTCCTGGTTCTGCTCACTTCACTCAGCATCAGTTCATATAAATCTTTTTTTTTTTTTTTTTTTTTTTTTTTTTCTGAAATCTGCCTGCTCATCTTTTTTTTTTTTTTTTGAGGCTGGGGTTAAGTGACTTGCCCAGGGTCACACAGCTAGGAAGTGTTAAGTGTCTGAGAGCAGATTTGAACTTGGGTCCTCCTGAATTCAGGGCTGGTGCTCTATCCACTGCACCACCTAGCTGCCCCCCTGCTCATCATTTCTTATAGAAAATATTGATTTTTCTATTTTGTTACATTTACATACCCCAATTTTCTCAGCCATTTTCAAATTCATGGGGATCCTTTCAATTCCTTGCCACCACAAAAACAAAACAAAACAAAAAAAAAAAAACTGCGATATAAACTTTTGTACATGAAGATAGATCCTTTCCCCTTTTTTATTAGCTATTTGGATTATAGACCTAGCAGTGGTATTGCTGTATTAAATAGTATATGCAGTTTTATAGCTCTTTAGGCATGGTTCCAATAACACCCTTTTTTTTTTTTTTTTTACCAAAATACTTTTTCTTCTCCACTCAGCAAGAATCCACTACCACCCTCCACCCTGTGATGAGTACATTCACTTCAATTCCCATCATGTCTTTGCCACCTGATGAGGGCCGTGTAAATAACCCTGAAGCTTCCCTTATGCCTCAAGAGGAGGCAAGGTAGAGATAACTTTTGCTCTCCTTCCCACCTCAATCCCAAGTTTCTATCTCCTTCACAACTAAAATGATAATATTTTGCTAAGTATTCTCTCTAAGGAATAATAGGGAAAAAAATTAGAAAACTATGAGAGGTGAGTTTAAAAGAAATAAAGATAGGCAAAATATGTTGTTCTGTTAACTGATCTCAATTTCACTTATTTCTGGTTTCTCTTTTATTCTTTCAGGAAATCCTTTGACTTTCAAAAGTCTCTGGTTGAGTCTTGTCAAAACCAGCAAAACTGCTAGTCTTATCAGATTGAGGTCTGAAAGCCCTTCCAGCTACTACTTCCCTGCTTTGTTAATTGAGCCATTGCTTTCTAATTACCTATACAGGAAACAAGCCTACTCCTAAAGGCTTCTTCCCTCACCCTTTGCTACTGTTTGGATTGTTTTTCTCTAACTCAGCTTTCCCAGGGGATCTCGACTTTCTGCTCTTACATTGCTAGAACAGACAGACCCCCAGAACTCTTAATAGCTAATTAGTGGTAACAGAGTTCTTTAACTAAACCCTGAGTTATATAGCCTCAACCTGCTAGCCACAGTGATTTTACAGCTGCTTCATGAAGAAAATAACTTTTGTTAAAGGGACTGAATGCTTTTCCCCTTCACTGTTTTAAATATGTTTAGGTTAAAAGTGTTGCAGATGATTGAGTGCTAGAGTAAGAAAGGACCTTAGGCAATATCTATTCCAAAGCCCTTTTTTAAAGCAGTTTCTAGTATGATCATTGCTTAAGTATCTATATTTATATGAATTTTTAAAATCAATTATCCATTGAAATCCTACCCAATTCTTCCTCTCTCCCTGTAAGCCATCTTTTTCAGCTATCAAACTAATTGTATAAAAACTCATATCTGACTATATCATCTAATTCCTAGTGGCTCTCTATGGCAACCAGGATCAAATATAAAATCCTCTGTTTGGCTTTCAAAATCATTCATAACCTGGCCTCTTGCTATCTTTCCATCAATTTAATACTTTATTGGCCCTTATATACTTTATGATCCAGTGATATTCCTTCTAACTGTTCCTCCAATATGATATTTCATATCCTGACTGAACATTTTCACTGCATATCCCCATGCTTACAACATTCTCCTCATGTCTGCTTCTTAGCTTCTCAGACTTCCTTCAGGTATTAGCTAAAGTCCTTAATCTCAATGCCTTCTCTCTTGGACTGCTCCACATCATATATTTTGCTTGTACAAAGGTCCTTGCACAGTATCCCTCCCAGTATATTGTGAACTCCTTCAGAAGAGGGACTTTTTTTGCCTTTCTTGTACCTACACATAATCAATGCTAGTCGATGGATTACTAAAATATTTAATTGTGACATGCAATTGCCTTTGGGTTCTCTAAGACTGGGATATCAGAACACTGGCAGTTCCTACCAAACTGATAAGGTTTTAAAGATGGACCCTGCAAGAAGATTATATTTGATTGCATGAGTACACAATCAGCTAAAGTTTCAAGGGTTCCATTACCAGGTAGATTGCAAGATAATACTTTTGGGGAGTCCAACAAATTTTAAAAGCACCATACTGAATAATGAAGTGTTGGAGATCAGAGGAAAATGGGAGTATTAATTCTCATACTGATAATTTCTTCATCTGCTGAATGATTCCTTGAAGTACTTAAGTATCACTTCACTTCTCAGCAGTTTCCTTTCTTCCCAGACCAGGGACCATGAGCTAGAGGACTTAAGCTTTTCATCTCTGAACTCCCACCCTGGGGCCCTGCTATCCTGATTGAGGAGTGCCTCTCATGGAGCAGTACACCAGGCCAGATTGGGAATGAATTTTATTCTTCAGCTATCTCTTCTCCTCCTATTCAGGCCATTGAATGTTTATCTGAGAAGCTGCCTTCCTTAACCCCTTCCTCGTCCCAGAACCAATAGCAAATCAATACTGCTATTGTTATTAAGCACTTATTTTCTGCAAAGCAAGAGGATACAAAAAAACAAAAAGAGTCCCTGCTTTTAAGTTCTTAACCTGAGTGAGATCCATCTGTCCTTCTGTGGCTTCATCACCATCCCTGTACATTGCAAATCAACATATTATTTCTTCTCTATAGCATTCTATTTCTATTCTATTTCAAAATAGAATTTCTTCTAGATAATATTCCTTCTTAATTGTTATATCTACCTATCATAATATAACTTCTCTATGGCAAAAGTCACCTTCAGTTTTGTTTTTGTTTCTCTAGTGGTTGCACAAAATAAATAAGATGTTGTTTCATTCTTTCACATACTCATATGAGTCACATTTCATTGATAAGAAGGTTTATTCATTAAATGCTTATTCTTCTAAGATTCTTTTTCAAGCATTATCCTTTTATGTTATAGATGTGAAAACTGAGGTCAAAGAAGTTAAATGTCTTGGTCACCCATGGGTAATAAGAAATAGAACAAGGATTCAGATTCTAGTGCCAAATCCAACATCCTTACCATTTGTTGCCATTTCCAGTAAGGGCTTCATGAGCCATAAAATGCATATTAATAGAACTTTCATTTATATAGAATATTATGCTTCTCAAAATGCTGTTCTCAATAGCCTTTTGAAATAATTGGTATAAGCATTTTAATTGCCATTTTAAGGATAAGAAAGTAGAGGTGCCTACCGTCATGCTTTATAGAGTGTCAGAGCTGGAGCTGCAATCCAAGTCTCCTTTCTATGATGCCTTTTTGTCAGTGTATATATTTAATCCTGTAAATCCTCACAGGAAGCCATCCAATGTTCTAAGGCCTTCCCTTGGATCTCTTGGTATAAATCTCAATATGGCAGACAGACAGTCCATCAGTTCCTTCCTTCTGTTACTTCATGACAATTCTATCTCCTTTTCCCCCAAGCAGATGACCCATTTAAATTCTAGTTATCTTAGGATGTATGCCTGTTACAGATACATACATGTGAAGAAAAAAGGATATCATAGAAGTGATATTTTTAAATGTCCTGAGCATTTGAATGGTACTTAAGTGTTCTGGGAAAAATAATGCAGATTCCAATAGCTCATTACATCATTCTACAGAGGTTCATGGGAAAAGTTGATTATTCTACCACAGACCAGAAGTAGGTTTTTAGAAAAATGACTATTCCTTTTAAACTTTGATATCCTTCGGACTTCTGGCCAAGATGGCCGTGTGGAGGCAGACAGCTGCTTGAGCTCCGTGTTTTCTCTCAGGACTTACTTCATGACAAGCCTCAGAGTTAATGCTTAACCGGAAAAGAAACCCACAAATAATCACCAACACCCAATATCCTTGAAATTTGCCAGAGAAGGTCTGTGTTTGCTCGGGGGAGAGTCAAACAGACTGGGCACAGACTGAGGGCAGGCAGCGAGAGTGAAACAGGCAGCTCACTCAGCTCAGACCAGAGGGGGAGGGGTACGGTCTTTGGCGTTTCTGCAAAAAGACTTTTACTCCAGTGTGGATACTCCGTCTTGGCAGCAAGCCAGGAGCATATGTTTAAAACCATCAGTAAACATCATATGTAATGGCGATAAATTGGAACCTTTCCCAGTAAGATCAGGAGTGAAACAAGGTTGCCCACTATCACCATTACTATTCAATATAGTACTAGAAACTCTAGCCTTGGCAATAAGAGCCGAGAAAGAGATTCAATGAGGAAATGAGGAAATCAAACTATCACTCTTTGCAGATGACATTATGCAAATTAAGACAACTCTAAGATACCCCTACATACCTGTCAGATTGGCTAAGATGACAGGAACAAATAATGATGAATGTTGGAGAGGCTGTGGGAAAACTGGGACTCTGATGCATTGTTGGTGTAGTTGTGAAAGAATCCAACCATTCTGGAGAGCAATCTGGAACTATGCCCAAAAAGTTATCAAAGAGTGCATACCCTTTGATCCAGCAGGGCTACTACTGGGCTTATATCCCAAGGAAATACTAAAGAAGGGAAAGGGACCTGTATGTGCCAAAATGTTTGTAGCAGCCCTTTTTGTAGTGGCTAGAAACTGGAAAATGAACGAATACCCATCAATTGGAGAATGGTTGGGTAAATTATGGTATATGAATGTTATGGAATATTATTGATCCATAAGAAATGAACAACAGGAGGAATACAGAGAGGCTTGGAGAGACTTACATCAACTGATGCTGAGTGAAATGAGTAGAACTAGGGGATCATTATACACTTCAACAATGATACTGTATGAGGATGTATTCTGATGGAAGTGGATATCTTCGACATAGAGAAGAGCTAATCTAATTCCAATTGATCAATGATGGACAGAATCTGCTACATCCAGAAAAGGAACACTGGGAAATGAGTGTGAACTGTGAGCTTTTGTTTTGTTTTTCTTCCCAGATTATTTTTACCTTCTGAATACAAATCTTCCTTTGAAACAACAACAACAAAATTTGGTTCTGCACATATAGATTGTACTTAGGATGTACTATAAGATATTTAATATGTATGGGAATGCCTGCCATCTAGGAGAGGGGATAGACGGAAGGAGGGGAAAAATTCAGAACAGAAGGGAGTACAAGGGATAATATTGTAAAAAAAAAATTACTTATGCATATGTACTGTCAAAAAATGTTATAATTATAAAATTAATAAAAACAAAACAAAACAAAACAAAAAAAAAAAACTTTGATATCCTCCAATCCCTATTCTGAAAGCATTCACTTATATATAATCTCACAAAAATTAATGTTGGATTTTGCACACTAATCTTCACCATATGAGGCATACACTATCAAAATCACCCATATGCACTAACGCAGTCACATACAAACACAGATTATCAATTGAATCTGTCTCTTCAAGTCCATACACATAAATATAGATATATGAGAGATGCAAAGAAACAGATGAGATAGAAAGGAAGGAGGGGAAAAAGAAAAGAGGGAGAGAAAGAGGCAGAGCTTTAAGTCAGAATGACTTGGATTCAAATCTTGCCTCTACTACACAGTCCTTATGTATAACTGTGGCCATGTCAGGCTCCCTCAAGTGATTCTCAGACAATAAGCCACAGATGATTTGCTGATGGTATTATTAGTGGGAACTTCCATACCAGAACACTGACCTTCCTGACTTCCTTTAAGTCCCAAATAAAATCACGCCTTCTCCAGGAAACCTTTCTGAATCTCTCTTAATTTCAGTGTTTTCTCTTAATTATTTTCTCTTTATATATTGTTGCTTCATGTTTATTTGTCTACATGTTGTCTTCCACTTTAAACTGTAAATTTGTTGAGGGCATTTGCCCTCTTTTTGTGTATCAGTTAGCAGAGAACCTGTCACATAGTAGGTATTTTACACATGTATATATGTATGCATGTTTGTAATGACAAGTCTGAATATGAACATATATGCCCACATTGAAGCTTCATGGATGTATAGAAGCACATATGTAATTTGTAATTTGTTTGTATGAACTGTGATTTCTGTACTAGAGCAAATAGTAAGAGAATTGTTTACCACATGGATTGGCACCTGCTCTCCAATTTAGGGTTTTAAAGTTGTGGCTGGATTATGGAGGGGCTGAGTGACTTGCCTGTTATTATAGAATCAGCATTGTCAGAAGCTGGACTGCCTGATTCAAAGGCAGGCTGACCATCCATCCTGTCACAGCCTCGCTGATACCTACACTCAGTCTGCCTCTGACTGTCCCCTGCAGTAGTTGTTTGGTCATTCAGTGATAGCTGATCCTTTGTGACCCTAGAGACCCTCCTAAGTGAGTTGTTTGCCATTTCCTTCTCCAATGGATTAAAGCAAATAGGAGTTAAATGTCAATGTCTGAGGTCAAATTTGAACTTGGGCATTTTTGACTCCAGGTCCAGCAACTCTCCACTGAACCATCTACATGCCTTTAATTCTTTCCCTCCTTCTCCACTGTTCCTTTTCATTCTCTTTCTTTCTTCTTTTTCCTCCCCTCTCCCCATCTCTTCTTTTCTCTTTCTCTCTGTCTCTGTCTCCCTCTGTCTTATCTCCTTTCCCTCCTTTCCTCCCTGTCTCTCTGTCTGTGTCTGTGTCTCTGTTTCTCTCTTTCTCTCTTACACAAACACACACACACACACACACACACACACACACACACACACATTTTACTTGTGAAGAAAAAAAATATTTGCTCCTTGTAGATAAAGTCACATTAAAATGATGCCTAGATAGCCCTATTAAAGTGATCCTTATGTATGAGATTACAATTTGTTTTTTTCAGGAGCAGTAGTCAAGATCTTTTTGACTTTTTGCCCATTTTCAATTGTTTTTAGCTCTTTTATTTTCTTCTTTTTTTCCCTCTTTTCTTAGGAATTGGGCATAGTGATTCAACTACTGTACTCAAGTGGGTGCAGTAAAATCACTCATATGTTTTCCTGAGAGATTTGCCTGAAGGGAAGTATCAATGAAACTTTTAAAAGCTTGAGCAGGTTACCTAAAGTAATATCAGTGAGTGTCCTTTTTCCATTTTAGACTTTACAATATACTGAAGATCATAAATGCAACCTTTAAAAGAGCATTTTAACCCCTTACCATTTGTCTATCAGTGAGTTGAAAAATGTTGACTGGAAGCATGACAATACTTGGAGAATGACATAATATTCTCTCCTTCAAGGATACTGCTGTAATAATGTAGACAAGATAGATGGCACAGAGTCTCATGAAGGACCAAAGGACAGTGATAGATAGGGAGGTCCACTAGCAGACTGGGGAATGAACAAGATGAGTTGAATTTTGAAGTTCAATACAACATGAAGAGATATGTGTGTTATGATAATCTGTAGGTCACAATTCACTTCATCTTTTTATTGAATTTAAAATTGTAGTTAATGGTAAAATGTTATTGTTGTTAAAGCAAATATATAATATTATTATGAAATAAATTGACTACATTCTGACAGGAAACAATTACTTCCACAATTGCAACCATTTAAAAATCAACTATCTATTTATAAGAAGATATTGACTTATTAGAGCAATGACAAAAATCATTACCAAATCTCTCTCTCTCTCTCTCTCTCTCTCTCTCTCTCTCTCTCTCTCTCTCTCTCTCTCTCTCTCTCTCTCTCTCTCTCTCTCCTCTTTGTCTCTCTGTCTCTGTCTCTCTCTCTGTCTTTCTCCCCATCTCTCTCCATCTCTTTTTCCAGCTCTCTCTCTCTTCCTCTATTCCTCCCTCACTAGTTCCCTCTTTCTTTCTTTTTCTCTATTCCTCCCTCCTCTTACTTACCTTAATTATTTACCTTATTAATTAATTACCTTAATGCTATAAGGTAATCAATATAGTAGATAATTAAGATAAATAAAATAATCCCAACTTTCATGATTTAAATAAGCTCTTGATGCCAAAAACATTGAATGGATAAAAGAATAGATATCAACACAAAATTTTCATATTTATGAACAAATTTTGCCCATATAAATCATAATGAGAAGATGAAAGGACTATAGAAACTGCCTTCTTCAATAAATACTTGCTCTTATTTCTAATCTGAGACCTTTGGCACCCAAGTTTAACACTAGTTTAGGAAGTATGCTATTTTATAAAATATTGTGAAAGAAGATAGTGGAAAATTGAGTGTTATCATATTATAAGACATTGAGAGGTAGTGGTGGAAAACCAAGTTTAAAGAAAATTTTTGAAAGATCTAATTAAGCCAAATCATCCTGAGAGCATATAAAGAGTAATTTGAAAAGAACACAGTGACCAGAGAAAAATGGAATAGATAAATTATGATGTTTAGATTGATTTTCTCTCCATCAGTGGTAATGGAACCATCATACATTGTGAAGATTACCTGGATTTGACCAAGTATTCTTAGAAGAGGTCTTGCTAGAGGTAGCATCACATTGAAGCCACAGAAGGAACAATTCTCAAAATATTAGAAAGAATGTAATGCACTAAATCTCAGCAAAAAAGATATCTCATAATTAGTAATAAAAAGGACAATAAATAAAACATATTTATTAACACTTATGTCTACCTTCCCATCCCCATAAAACTTGTATGAAAACAATCCGTGTATATATCAAAGGCATCTTTAAACTAAAGTATGATTAGAAGATATGTATTTTATATTTGGCTTTTATATTTGACAAATCATATTTTTATAGTTTTTTGTTGTTAATTGAAACACACAAAGAAAAATCCACTGAGCTCATTTCTTGATGTATGCTTATAAGTGTGTATTTGTATATGCATGTGTGTATGCATATTTGATTGAACAGATACTTAGAGATTTAATAGAGAAAAATTCTATCTGAAAAGAATTCCCCTTTTGAGCTTACATTAAAATTATTAAAGATTCCTTTGGGGCTTTTTGGGGTTCCTTTTTTGGTTCTCAATTCTATCTGTTTTCCTCAAAAAAAAATATCCTAGTTTTCAGGAAGGCCAAAAGCTTTTCATATTATTTCTAAGACCACCACTTGTATTGTTTGTTTGTTTTTTTCTTTTATTTATAAAATTTTTGACAGTATATATACATGAGTAATTTTTTTATAACATTATCCCTTGTATTAATTTTTCCACATTATCCCCTCCCTCCCTCTACTCCCTCCCCTAGATGACAGGCAATCCCATACATTTTACATGTGTTATAATATAACCTAGATACAATATATGTGTGTAAATACCATTTTCTTGTTGCACATTAATTATTAGCTTCCGAAGGTATAAGTAACCTGGGTAGAGAGACAGTAATGCTAACAATTTACATTCACTTCCCAGTGTTCCTTCTCTGGGTGTAGTTGTTTCTGTCCATCATTGATCAACTGGAAGTGAGTTGGATCTTCTTTATGTTGAAGATATCCACTTCCATCAGAATACATCTTCATACAAGATTGAAGTGTACAGAGATCTTCTGGTTCTGTTCATTTCACTCAGCATCAGTTGGTGTAAGTCTCTCCAAGCCTCTCTGTATTCCTCCTGCTGGTCATTTCTTACAGAGCAATAATATTCCATAACCTCCATATACCATAATTTACCCAACCATTCTCCAATTGATGGACATCCATTCATCTTCCAGTTTCTAGCCACTATGAAAAGGGCTGCCACAAACATTTTGGCACATACAGGTCCCTTTCCCCTCCTCAGTATTTCTTTGGGATATAAGTAGCAATGCTGGATCAAAGGGTATGCACAGTTTGACAACTTTTTGAGCATAGTTCGAAATTGCTCTCGAGAATGGTTGGATTCTTTCACAACTCCACCAACAATGCATCAGTGTCCCAGTTTTCCCACATCCCTTCCAACATTCATCATTATTTGTTCCTGTCATCTTAGCCAATCTGACAGGTGTGTAGTGGTATCTCAGAGTTGTCTTAATTTGCATTTCTCTGATCAGTAGTGATTTGGAACACTCTTTCATATGAGTGGAAATAGTTTTAATTTCATCATCTGAGAATTGTCTGTTCATATCCTTTGATCATTTATGGTTTAGATTTATGGTTATGGAGAATGGTTTGATTTCTTATAAATTAGGGTCAGTTCTCTATATATTTTGGAAATGAGACCTTTATCAGAACCTTTAATGGTAAAAATATTTTCCCAATTTGTTACTTCCCTTCTAATCATGTTTGCATTAGTATTGTTTGTACAGAAACAAGACCACCATTTGTTGAGGATATGGTAAAGATGCTAACTTTGTCATGGCTTTCTCTTGACTGTGATTATTACATGAGACATAAAACAAACAAACAAACAAACAAACAAAAAAACAAACCTCATGTTTCCACTTTCATAGAAAGTAGAAAATCCAGTAGGAAGAGGGATTCCTTACAAAAGATGATTATCTTTAGATACTCCTATTTGCCAATACATTGTGTTGATTACATCCTTCACTGGAATGCAGAACCTCCTAAATGAGATACCCAGCAGTCCAGGAGACTTTGGCAAGAAGGTTAATACAAGAAAAATTAGCATATGAAGAAATATGAATTACTGAACCAATGAGATGCATTTGCATGAAAAACTCCTAAGTCTTAGTATAAAAGGAGTTCTCAGAATGAAGGAAGTAATGAACGGTCTGCCTACTTTATTGGGCATGAAATACTAAGAGATCTAAGGGAAGGTCCCAGAATGTTGGATGGACCTCCTTTAAGGAGTTACAGGAGTATACACTTGCCCACAGCCCACACATAGTATAAGTGTCTGAGGCTGGATTCGAACTCTCAATTCCTCCTGACCACTCTATCCACTGTGCCACCTAGCTGCACCAATCTTACTTTTAAAAAAGAACAAAATACATATGTACAGTCTCATGTTCAGATGCTTTATTCTGATAAACATTTTCAAAAGGGTATTTTATTTTTTTATTTCATAAATGATTCAATTACCTCTTATTTCTCAAGATAGGAGGCCATCATAGATTCCTAAGGCAAGTCAAATGTTTTTCCTGTGATTTATTAGGCTGTTATTTTTGTTATGGATAATGCCCTGGATTTGCATATGTTTATATATGTTTGTGTCTATATGTCTCTGTGTGTGCATTTGTGTGACATTTACACTTATCACATATGAAATTTTTGTGGCACCTACTGCAAATGAAAAAAAGCTATGGCAACAATTGAGCAAGAAATAATATTATTGAGAGAGAAAATCAGCCTCTATACACCCATATGTAACTCTAAGGAGAACTGGGTTTGCTTTCAAGGGCATAAAACAATCTCATTAATATACCTTGGCTCCATTTAATCCTATCAAGGTATTTGGGAAGGATGGCTTTTGAATCCTGAATCCAAGAAACAAAGTAGATTACTCAGAGGAAAATGATAAATCTTAAACTGAGATTACTACCTACTTGTAAACTTAGACCTTTTAGCTTAATAAAAATTTAAAATAATCACATAAGTGATCAATAAAGAAAAGAAAACAATTATTAATGTGAGTAAATTGGGAGTGTTCAGATATACATCATCATGAAAGATAGGTACCTGGGTGAGCTTGTAGACAAAGGGTCAATGTGAATATGGAATTCAGAGCATAAAAGTTTTAAATTTATATAGATTTGGAAGGGAACAGCTGTGTAACATGAGTGGAGATCTTATAGAAAAGCAAGTGAGGAGATAAAAATGTTGCATTGCACATCTTCCTTGCATAATTGTCAGAGCTTTTAAAAGCTACAAATCTTCTGAGCTATTTCAGAGTTAACAAATCTATTTTAGAAAAAAAATGTAGCACGAAGTTACATAATCCTCTGCAGAGGCAAAAAGGATTCTTTTCAAATAAATCTCTTCTTATTAGTGTGTCAGCAGCTTCTTCTTTTGCCAAGTTAATCATTTAGCCATCTGAAACCTGGTTGGTTTGTTTCTATTTTTTTTTTTTTTTTTTTTTTTTTTTGCTTCATCAGCGGCCAAGCAAGCAAAAGAGATTTTTCTTCAGAAAAAACCAAAAAAAAACCAAAAAAAAAAAAAAAAAAAAAACCCAAACATTTTTTGCCTTTCACCTTAGTTAATACAAACATCTATATCTATATCTATCTATCTCTATATATGTCTATATCTGTATATCCATATCTATCTAGCTATCAATCCATATCTATATTGTCTTTCCTGGAAGAGTATTTTTTTTTCTTTTCAGTTAGTCTGATATAGTGTATTTAATTCTTCAATTCCCACCCTGAAAAAAAAAACACCCTACTCTTTTTTTTTTTTTAATCCTCACATCCCCTCCTCTTTATTTATTAGAATTGGGCCTATGGGTGAATTTTATTCTCCCATTTGGCACCTCTCTTTCTGTTCTCCAAACGCCAGGTAGGGACATGCTACATGCAGGTTATCAAAAGCTTCTTCTGTAGGTCTACACTTCCCCTCATCCAGTTCAAATGAAGATTAAAAATGTAAGTCTCTAGAATATTCAAGAAACTGTACTGCACAAGAGTTAATACAATAATACAAAGACAATGATCAATCCATCTCTGTCCTCAAAGAGTTTATAGTCTTCTAGGGAAGATACAATCACTGTTATAATTAATAATTCTGGCATCAGAAGCAAATTCCATTGGGGGAGGGTGAGAAACTCTTTTCTCTCTAAATTCCTGTTATTCAGAAATTTGTTACCTAAGCAAAAACTCGTTTCCCTGCTACCCATGACAACCACTTAACTGTCATTCAACTTCTCCCTTAACCTTCAGAATACTCAGATTGTTTCCATTGTGCCCTATGAAAGCCTGAGCAATTATTAATGAAATTTCCTTTGTCTTATGCCTTTTCCTCCCTTGTGCCTATTTTCTTGTTCTTATGAAAATCTGACTTCCCCTAGAAGGGTCTGCATCCCTGACTATCTTTTCATTGTTAGATGCACCTTATTTCTCTCTCACACTGCACACTTCTCACCCTCACTAATGCACTGAAACAAGAAAGGAGACATATGTTCCTTGTTCCTTAATGCAAAGCATAGAGCTCCATCTCTAGTGCCATTATTCTCCTTTATCTTTTGTACCTCTCCTCATCAAACTAAATATCACCTCATCTATTTGATTTGATCTTAAGATATGCAAAATGTTTTCCATATATTATCCCCTTAGAACTTCCTGATATTCCTGTGTGATAAATACCATTGATATTCCCTTTATGTTGATTGAGAGAATTGAGATTAAGTTAAGTGATTTGAGCATGATCACTACAAGTTTCTGAGTTGATATTTGAACCCATTTGTTTCTGATTCCAAACATCCCTTTGTCTTTCTTCATCTTCCTTTCTACTCTATACTTAGGAATTTCGGTAAATATTTAAAGGATTCTTCTGAATAGCACCCTCCCTCAAAAACCTACTTATGCTTCACTTAAACTTTTGAGCCTCCTTCCTCTTTTCCATTCTTGGTTTCTATAAGAAAAATTTAGAAGCTCTATAGATAAAAACTGAGGAGGGGAAAGGATTCCTTAATAGGACAGGCCGAAGCCTCTACAGCCAGATATAAAACAACTGCCTCTTCTTCCCTCCTCCTTTGCCATTCCCGGAGTGCATCCCATCTAAGCCTTCTTGCCTGTGGGCCCATTGCTCTCCATCCCACTGGATATCCTTGAGCTGATCCCATTGCTCCCTCTTTGGGCAGTAGCTGATCAAGAAAAGCACTTTTCTAAATTTATTTAAAAATCTAAAGCTGAGTTTCTTGTTTTCCCTTATTTTCACCATAGGGCTGGTCTGCCTCCTTTCTCTATCACACATTGCTTCAATGGTATTCCTTAAAATAGATTTCCAGGATGTATCAAACATGAGATACACTGTGGCCTATTGAGCCCACCATGATGCTCAGCAGTATCTTTCTAGGTTCACCTGCAACTTTTACTTCTTGGAGATTGCAGTCTTCTAAGATTAATGGCCAAACAATATCGCAAAGAGAATATTTAAGTTGCAAATGGGTTAGTTTGAGATTCTCCTATGCAATTTAGCCTGTTCTCAACTGTTCAATTCTGTGATGACATAGCAACTCATAGTCTGGGCAATATGCCTCCCTGTAATCCATTTAATAATGTATCGTACCATTCTTTTTGTAATAATCATGTATTTAAAAACATTTTCTACTCAAATGAATCCCAATTTTTAAAATGTCATTCTCATGTTAAATTTTCACAAGGAAATGAATTTATACATTTAAGAGTGTATATGGAGAGGTTTGATAGTGGGGTTATGGGAAAATAGATATATTACATGTTTTGAAAACACCACTAATATTCTTGTTTTTAACTCTTCTGGGTTATGACCACCATTGAAGGGCACCAATATCTAGGATGAGATGTTTTCTTTAGTTGCAAAATGTCAGAAAAACAGCTCTAGACCAACTCTGTAAGACAAGTCATCATCATTCATATTCTTTTTTTTGAAGTATATTAATTTTAATATCATATTCCTCACACATTTGTTTCAAATGTAACTTCTTTCAAATTTTATTTAAAAGTTAAGTTTAAATTATCATCAATAGAACCAAATAAATTTAAATATTTATAGTATTTTAACATTTTTTTTTCTAAAGTCTTCACCAAAATGTCTATTTCCTCATTTATTTTGGAAGGAAATACAATACTAGGAAAGATTTTTAAATATCCTATACTGAGAAGACATTTTTTTCATTGAGAGACTTTCTCAGGGATTACATAGTAACAAAATAATAATAAAAAGGCTGCCCCAGTCTTAATGTTGACTTTGTTGCCTATAGTCAATGAAGTAATGATAAAGCTAAAACATCAAATAATTCTCTGAGGACAGTTAACACATTAAAGCATAACAAGAAAGCATCCTTCTGTTAATTCAATATGATAACATATTAAATGCAATAGGCAAGAACTTCCAACAGGGAATTTAAAAATAACACATTTTTCTCCCCTTCAGACACTAAAATTGTGACATGGAATACTTGACATATCTCCTTTAATTTCCCTACCAAAAGACTAATTAGGCTAAACAAATTGTTGTGTTTTCCATTCTTTGAGAAACCCACACACAAAAAAGCTACCTCTATTAGCAAGTATTCATACAGTGAAAATGGTAATTCTTGTTATCATTTACTCTTTAGTACACTATTAATTGATTTGTAGCAACAGGAAACTCAAACATGGAGTGATCTCTCTCTTTACAAGATTGTTTTTATTTTTTGAAAATTATTTACTAAGACTAGCTTGTATAATGTTGATTAATTCTAAGAAGAAACAAATGTTAGATGAAGAGCATATTGTGGGAAAATGTTATGACCATGATATATAATAATAGTCTAAGAAAAGGAAAAGGGGAGCTTAGAATACTTTATAAAACTTGTTTTGTTTGTGCTGATTGGCCAAATCTTAAACTACAGATGGTGACCCCCACATCTGGTCACATAACTGAGAGTGGGAGTGAAAAATTATAATTTATTATCAGTAAATGTTTTATTTATATACCTCTTATATGCTTTTATATACCTGAAATCACATACAAATTTCTCTAGTGGAAAGGAGTCTCGAATAGAAAATGTTTAAGAATTCCTCAAAGGTTCAATGAGATTTTACCAAAGTTTCCAAATAATAAGATAGAATTTGGTACTAACAGTTTCATAAAATAAATGAAAAAAAAAATTGGTAGTAGATACATTATGTGGTATGTCTTTTACTACTAAAGCAAATGAACAAGCTGTATGATGATACCATTTGGGAAATTTTTGGCAGCATTTCTTTTGTTCTTTATGTTTTAATATGGAGAATAGGGATTTAATAGATGATTTTACTAATCAGGCTTCTCCATTTATTACAAAAAGCTATCATTTCTACATTCACTCATATCCTATGTTTTTTTAACAGTTTTCTTTACTTAAAAATAAAAAAATCAAAAAAACTATGTCCTGGTTAAAATTCATCCTCAGATGAATTATTAGCTGTGTGACCACTTAAATTTCACTTAGTCTCTGTCTGCCTAGTTTCCTGAGAAATAGGAATTATAATAGCACCTATGTCACAGAGTTGTGAGGATAAAATGGAATCATATTTGTAAACATTAAAACACTATATTGTCATTATAATTATCAATAATATTATCTGAAATGCTGTGATTTTTTTATCTTATTCCATCTCTAATTTAATGAAGTTTATGACTGATGATACCAAGAGAACGCAACCATTATTTCACATATACCTATATATACCATATGGTGAACAAATGTTTTCCAAGCCAAAACATTGAGTCCAAAAATTCTGTCAAAGGATATTCCTTTTGCAAAGCATTTCTTTCATTTCTTGAAAAAGAACTAATATTAAAAAAATTTTTTTGGTTTGCTAATCAGCATACCCAAAACAAAGTTCACTACTTTGATGTCCCAAAGCTACATAAACAAGGTTCCTTGAAGTAGCTTAGAGTCTTCACAGAATTTTCTGATTCAAAAACTAGAAAAAATAGGAGTTATAAAATAAATTATGATTTAGTGCTTCATACATGAAGGTAGAATCAAGGGAGCCCTTAAGAATTCTCTGTCCATGATCACTGGGTTCCCAGATGTTTCTTCTGCAAATTTCAACTCTAGTTTAATTTCTGTATTTTCCCTCAAGGCTATCTCTGGGCTACAGTTAATTGTTCTACCTTTGTAGTCTTTAAATATATAGCACTATCAGTGAATATTAATTTATTCTAAAAGGATTTTAGCTCATCTGAGAATCTCAAATTTGGTCCAGAAAAATTTTAATTGCTTTATACTTCTTTTAGTTTTGGGTCTTTCAGCTTCTTGTGTATTCCTGATTCTTACCCTTGTCCTCCCTCTTTACTACTCCACCCTACTCGTATTCTCTTTTTCTTACTTTCATAGGTGTTGTCTGTTTTTTTTTTTTTTTTTTTTTTTTCTGAAACGTCAACCATATTCTTCTCAAGAGCTGTATTTGTAATATAAAGTCATGATTTTGGTCACTTGTTTCTTCTCTCCTGGGACAATGTCTTCATAAATCAGGATTTTCATTCAGCCTGTGGGGTGGGTGTGTATGAAATCCATTTCTCTGGCACTTTTTGAAACAACTGTAAATACTCATACTGAGCAGAAGCTATTAACCTGTTGATTTCATTCAATTTTGAGTCAAAATGGCTTATCAGAGATTGTGTCATGACCTCATCATCTCCCTCAATGTTTCAATCTAATCCTTTTCTTCAGACAACAGGTATTCATTTGCCACTCTCTCCCTATCACAATCTTTTCATTCACCAAAGTCTCCCTTGATCTCTCTGTAGCCAGGAATGGTCCAAAGTATTGGATGTTGGCTGTAAACTCTACCCTTTCTGACTCCATAAACATCCTTTGGATTAAACTTTGTACACAGATACAAACACAGCAACCAGAAGACCTCCTGTAGGTAACTGTGTAGAGAATAAGGGAAGATTTTATACTGTTTCATAAGGTGAAAATCTCATATGCTAAAATTTGCCATGGAAACAGTTATGAAATAGACTAATAATCTCAGTTTTAAGTGAAAGTATTGTTTGCTTAGCAGCTCATCCCAATATTAGATGTCCCCAGGCTATCTGTCCAAACATATCTAATAACTCAGCCCTAAGTTTATGATTCTATCCAGGTTATTTTTCTACCTATCCTCACTATATTTCAGTATCATTTTTTTCACTTAATATTGGGTCTTTAGGATGTTTCCTTTTTCCCTCTACATTTTTTATTTTAACTTATATTTCAAGATTCAACTTACCTACAACTTTTTCTTTGAAAATATGCAGTGATATCTCTCATTCTTTTTTTGACAAAATTATATGCACACACATATTGTGCATTATTAAATGCGCCCCCATTAAAATATGAAGGTCTTTGAATATAGGAGCCATCTTTGCTTTTGTTTTTGTTTTTTGTAGGGCTTAGAATACTGCTTGACACTTAGGCCCTCAAAATCACATCATCACATAAGATTAAAGAAAGTGGTTGAAAGAAATTTTTTAGTTTGAAGAGAAGAATTCAGAAGTGCATATTAATAATATTCAGGTATTTGAAGGGCTGTCATGTGGAAGAGTCAGTATACTTGTTATTTCTATTCTCAGAAGACAAAAATAGATGCAAAGAATGAGCATATTTAATAAATTTTTTATCCATTCATAGAGGAAGAAATGAATCTAAGAGATAGATGAATCTATTCTCTTTATTTTACAGAGATTGAAACTGAGTCCCATTGGAGAGTAAAATGACTTGTCCAAAGACAGACAGTGACTGATTTAGGAAAAAACAAAGCCAAAGGCAAAACAAAACAAATAAAGAATAAAAACAGTTCCCACTACAATATGAGATTTTAGTCCTTTCCCCTATGTCTATAGAAGTATAATTCTGGTTAGATTTTAATTTGTGAGATTAACAGAGTGAGATTCAAAGAACCTCAGATTTGGAAGGGATCACCAAGTTCCCATAGGGCAACCTGAACCTGAACAAAAATTTGTGCTGTATCATGCCCAGGATATCATGCCAACTTATATTTGAAGACATTTTGTGAGTAAGCAGGAACTTATTATCTGAATTCCCAATTTGGAGAGATCAATTTAATAGAGAATTTTTCTTTTGTTGTCAACGTATTTCAATCATATCTGACTTTTTGTAATCTCATTGGGGTTTTCTTGGTAAAGATATGACTGTGAGTTGCCATTTCCTTCTCAAGTTCTTTTCATAGAAGAAAAACAAATAGGCTTAAGTCACTTGCCTAGGGTCACACTACCAGCATCTGAGGTTAGATTAAAACTAAGCTCCTTTTGAATTCAGCTTCATTTTTCATTGTATCATGTAACTTTCTAGATCTATCTTACTTCAGCTTCCATCATTTTCTCCTATTTCTGCATTTGGAGAATAAGCAAAATAAATGCAACATGTCTTCCCCATGTTTACCCTTCTAATACTTGAATGCAACTAACATGGATCCCTACATCTTCTCTTCTTAAGTTTAATTTTTCCCAAATCAATTTCTTTAGCTTTATATGATGGGATTTCAAAGGCTTTGTCTTTATTGTAGACCCTCTTGAGTTTATCAAAATGATACACAGACATGAACACAGGTCTCCAAGTGTATGACATGACCATAGTACAGTAGGATTGTTATTTCTAGAATTATGATGTAGTTCAGAGAATGGACCTGAGATTTTATTAGTATACAGGATTCTCAAGAAAGGAAATTTCCTTTACTAATACAGATTAATTTATTTTCAGTAGATTTTTATTTTAGAGAATTTCTTAGGTGGAGATGTCTTAGGTTGCATGGTTTTCAGGCTCTATGAAGCCCATAAAATTGCCAGTGCTACCTGCATCAGATTAAACCACTTCAAATTTAAACATTTTTTAAATAAATCAAAATGCAATAAAACATAGCTAATAGAAAAATTTTAAACTAAATCATTATGTGGCCTGTAAGGATCCAGTTTCTGAATATGATACTGCTGGCTTAGAGCTTGGGAGGTTAAAATTCTTGCCTAGAATCATACAACCTGTGTCTGAGGATGGGCACACACATTTCTTCTCTTATTCTTTCTCTCTACTACAAAAACTATCTCTCATTTTTGCTGTCTACAATTTAATGAATACTTTTGACTTTCATATCACATTGCTTAAACATAGTGAGTTTGCAAACTAGTAAAGCAGAAATAATCAATCTGTTATTTATTCCTCTGTTATTATTATTGTCAAATTATCAAAATATGTATTTTTAAAGTTCATAAACTTCAAGTTAAGAATTCCTGTAATAAAGCATCTAAAGGTTTTTAGGTGAGTAGAGGTTAAATGGCTCATTCAGGGTCATCCAGTTATAAGTGTATGAAGCTAGATTTGAACAAACTTCAGGACCAGAATTCTATTCCCTGAATCATTTTATTTCCTTTAGAGGAGAGAGAAAGACAGGAAGGAAGTGGAAAGGGGAGCAAAGAAAGAGGGTCTCCTACAGAAGACCTAAAAATCTTTATAGGAGGATGGTACTGATGTACCAAAAATTCCAAATGTGCCCTACCTGGAATACAGATGTAATATTGTATTGGAAAAGAAAACATTTATTATCAAAGAACTAAGATAAGATTATATTGTCTTAAATCATAGAAGCAAATGTTTTTTGTATGTTTTTGGAAGGAAAGAAAAATGCTTGATTTATGGCATAAGTTCACAAGTTGTTATTCATAATTATGTGTATGTGTGTATATGCATCAGTAATTAAGAATTATATAAAAATAAATTGTATTCTATTCTTAATATTCAGTTAGAAGTTATTAGTTGATTATAGTCTATGTGGGCTAATAAAATAATTATCTAGGTTACTATTATTTTTTACAAAATTCACCACTTTTAAAATGGATATCAAAAAATAATCAACAAAGAATGATATAACTGAGAGACAAAAATATATGTACCCATTTCAGATGACCAATTCTTCATACTTTGTAGTGTCTTCCCTTCCTTTACCCCAATTCACTCTGAATGGAAGCCTCTGAATATAGTATAATTTCTGGCTTCAATTCTCTTTCTACTCTAACACAGAAGGTCATTTATCCTATTTAGTTTGTTGTGTCGACATTTTTAAGGAGGAATACATAAAAAAGAAATTGTATGTTAAAAAACCCTACTAAATGAGAGGAAAAAAGAGAGGATTTTTAGAGGAAGAATTAATTGAATAGGCTGTGGCTTCATAAGTGTAAATGCTTTCCCAGCCACATCTGCATTACACCAAAGAACAGTCCTCTTCATTTGTTTAATAGTTTAATTAATGAAGGATTCATCGGCTTATGGACTTTCTGAATTACATACAACTTTAAAGATCATGTAGTCCAGCTCCCTCAATTTATTAACCATGAAGCAGCATCTTGGAAAAGTTGGTCAAGGTCAACTCATTTAAATTCTTCTTTATAATTTCTAGTACTGGTTCCCCAGAATGTGAATGTGATTAGTTGACATTATTCTGGTTAAGATAAATCAGTGAAATGATCTTTTAAATATCTCAACTAGATGAAAGGTGAATTATAGAATATGATGAAAAGTAGGTATTTATCTGGCTTCACTGAAGAAGGAAAAAACATAGGCACCATAGATTGATACTTTATGTAAAACAAAAACAAAACAAATCTTGATAATTCAGTTTTTCTCCCTAGATTTTAAAGAATATGACAGAGAATCAGTGGTCCCCAACCTGATCTAAATGATGAAAACATAACCAGATGATTAGTTGATGTTATCTTCCATCTGTAATCTTTTTTTAAAATGCTTTTACTTAATCTATTTGGTTCAGTTGCACTATTCAACTTTGGACACTAAAGTATATTTAAAATACTTCACAAAAATAGAGGAACCTTCTTAATAGGCTAGGGTAATAATGTCATTGAATCAATGGTGTTTGTTGTTTTTCTTTGTTTAGATTGGCAGCAGTTATTCAAATAAGCACATCAATGAAGTGCTGTGGTATTCAGGGAAAAAAAAAAGGTATAAAATCAAAACAACTAGTTGGCCAAATGCTGGGCCTGGAATCAGAAAGACCTGAGTTTAAATACAGTGTCAACCCCTTACTGTGTGAGCCTGAGCTAGTCATTTAACCCATTTTGCTTCTCATCTATAAAATGAGCTGATGGAAATGGCTAAACGTTACAGTATCTATGCCAAGAAAACCCCAAATAGGGTCATGAAAAGTTGGACAAAACTGAAAAAACTGAACAGCAATGAACAGTGTAGAGAATGCTGTCACAAATAAATAAAATCTTTTTTTCTCATTGTGTTTTGCATAGTTATTATTGCAATATTTCATGAAGTTTTCCTAAAAGTCACTGATACCTAACTAGCATTTTCAAGAAAGCCATATTGATGCATTTCTTAATACTGGGACATATGTCACACTTATTTATAGATTTAATTTCTAAAAAAATGAAGAGAAACCTTTTAATGGACAATTCTGAAAGAAATAATCAAAAGCAATAAATAATTGCAGTGAATGAACACTGATGAAATCTTCAGTTACCCAGTTTAAGCATTCTTCCCTCTGAAGTATGATTTTTCTCATCTAGAAGAAATCCCATTCTTATTTGAAGCATACAAAGTCCATTTACAAAATGAAAGATTCCACATTCTATTGGAGCATTATCACTAACTTTAACTGAATGAGTCAAGGGAAATTAAGAGGTCATTTTTTTATATCAAACCTATTCTTCTGTTGTTATTGTTTTAGTAAATATACTTGTCTGCTTTTTTTCCCCTAGTTTAGCACCTGATACTATCATTTTAATATTGAGTCTTGACTTTTTCCAGAGAAAACTAAAGAATGCTTCAGTTAAAAGAAAAACAGAAACAAACATTTGATTATTGGACCTCTTCCCTCTCTGTATAATCTTTTGACATTCATAAAATAATTACTCTTTTCTACAATTAAATCAGTGAACTTTAGTCCATGGTTTGATAGTTCTAAGGTCTAGAGACTTTGAGAAAAGACATTGGTCTAATGATCTAATTGGTCTAACCATCATAATTTAGTTGAAGCCATTGATGTGCTCATCTAGGGGAAAGCAGAGCATTTTATTTATCATTTCTGGGCCAATGATAATTTGTTTGGAAAGTCAATTGTACTAAGTGTACTTGATGTCCATTAACTCACATATTCAATGACACAAGTACTTGTGGAGTTCCTGTCAAAGGTGTAGCCATTTCAGAGAGCTGTGATACATCTCATGGCTTAAGAGAAAGGTTTATTTATGCATTTATAGAACACACAAAGCTAGCACACAGTAGAGTTGGAATTAGTAAGGAATGCCTAGGGCTTTATTTCACCTGACAGCTTTTGAGGAGTACCCTCTCCATTTAGCAGAGATTTGAATGCTGAGGAGAGTTCCATATACTCTGTCCACTCAGTTGCCAAATCCAGGGTTGTACCAAAATAGAATCCTTTGTCAGGATTGCTTCTTCAAGGAGACCTATCTTCCCCACCATTCTCCACCTTCCCCAACTGACTTGGTTCATTAAAAGGCTAGAATTTGTGGCAGCTATTAACACTGGTTACATTATAGCTGAACAGTACAAACTTTCATATATTCCAGAGTTCAGAAATAATTTCATTTCTATATCTATACTTTCTAAAGAAAAATGTAAAATATCCAACTTTTAGTTCATCTGACCAATGGAGGACAAGCTGTTTTCTCTAATTTCTGCTAACTATGAAACTGCTGTCCCTTCAAATCAAAAAATCTATTGGGAAGATATAGAGCAATTATAACCAGATTCATTGGACGAGAAAACAAGATGCCCAATAAGGCAAAAATTTTGTGCATTAACTGGAGAATGCTAAGCTACACTGAATGTGCTCAGAAACCTATCCCACTAACTTATTAATTCCATCAGGAGCTTACAACTTAACTGCAGACATTGTTCTTTGGGATTTCTCTTCTACTACAAAGTCTCTGTCAGAATCTTCCCTCATTATCTCGCTATAACATGCAGAAATCACAGACTCTGTCAAGATATCTAAAAAGAAGAGGAAAAATACACATCAAGGGAACGGGGATGAGGTGAGGTTTCCTACTGTTCCTGGAAGCCCCTAGTTAGACAAATCCAAGGCTGCAGATACTCTGCTGGGAACAGCAAATCTTCATCATCCCTTAGCCATGCAAAAATCAGCAGATGTTGGCTCAGCATTAAGATAACTAACTGAAGAACTAAGTTTGTGAGGGCAGAAGCATGATAACTCTGGATTCAGGAAACATTAACTAGAGGAGATTGGATTATAGTTAAGAATAGCCCCACCTCTCGAGAATCTACTTATAGTGTAGATGGAAGTCAGTGGAAAGTAACTTACCAATTTTAGAAGGAACCTGAATATGTCTTGTGGTCCAAGACTCAGTGAACCCTCCATCAGAGTGAGAACCAAGGAAATGTAGGGCTCAATCTAACTAAAACCATCAATGATTTCAAGAGGATGAAAAGTCAGTCAATAAATAAAGCCTAAGCAGATAAATCAGTAGCGAAGCTACTAAAAATAGAAGAGAGGATGGGGCTAAAGCATCCAAAAAGATTATAGACTTCTGACAGAAAATGTTTCAAGAAAAATGAAGAAATGATGAAAGACAGAATGCTATAGACTCTCAATTGAGTGTGAAACCACAGCAGGAGATCCTAGGTTAGTTCAAAAGAAACATAAGTATTTTGAAACGATTTAGAAGAGAAAATGGCAAAATTTATGTTCTGTAAAAGTGGAAATAATTAGTAGTTTCAAAAACTTGAATACATAATGGCAAATCTCTCAAAAGAAATAAACAAGAGAACATTATTTGTATTTGGGAATACAAATGCACCAAAGTGAAGGACAATCAAGGAGACAGGCTGTCTTTGGAGTTTCAAAGGTATGTCTACTCACCTAGGCACCCATTCTTACAAGAATGTAAAATTAATTTTCCTGCATTAAAAAAAATCTAGGAGAGAATCAGAAAGCAATAAAATAAAGAACGCTCTCTATAAAAAGAAAAAAATGATCTCATGACAGGATACACTGAGACAATTTAAAATTAGAACAAAATGACAAATAAAGAAGAAATCCAAATTTGATAATGAAAGAAATAAGTAAGAAGTAGCCAGATATTCTGAATGCAGAAAACAAAACATTCTATAGAACACCTCTCAGAGTTGATGTGGTGGATAAGGACTATATTCTATACTCCAAAATGTATCATGGGAAAATTGAGCAATTCCAGTGACAAACAATAAATTCTGCTAGATTCAGGAAAAAAAATGTGCAAATATATTGGAAAGGAAATATGGAGCTGGGGGGGGGAAGGACCACCCTGTATCCACCATAAACTTTAAAAGAGAATGGAATAATGCTGTCTCAAAATGCAACATAATATTAGCTGAAAATATGAGTCTACTTATCAGCAACAAAAAAAAAGAATGATCGGTCATTCAATAAAAGAGAGCTGCTTGACACACCACTGGAAAAGAAACCAAACAAAGCTAAAACCAGAAATTAGTAGGTGATTTGACTTGCAAACAATACATCCAACAGAAATATGGGAAAATAATTAATTCAACACTGAAAAATGATAAATGAAGAAATAAATAACAATATCTGAAGACAAGTTAAAATTGCATCTATTGAGTTAAAATAATAATAATCATAACAGAAAAATCACAATATTTTTAATTTTTTAATTAAAAAAATACATGAGAATGATTCAATTGGAAGTTAAGCAAAAAAAAAAAAAAACTGAAGTAGCTCTTTTCAAACAAGTTTGAAAAACCATAAACTGAGTCTTACAACTTTTTTCTATAAGGGCTATCAATGTCTTTTGTGAGATTAAATTGCGTTGTAGAAGGGAGTATAAAAAGAAAAGGAGTAAAGTGCACAAATAAAACCTGCAAATGAATAATGAAGGAAAGAAAACTTCTGTAGTTTATTAGACAAAAGAAGGGCTGTGTGGGACTGGGAGAAAACGGAAAGGGATTGAAAAGGGAAAGAAAAAAGGAAGGTCTCAAACTAATATAAAGAGCTCACATAGGGGAAAAGACTTAGGGAACATGTGGACTACCCAATGGATGTAATCTCAAGAATTTGGCACAAAGGATGACCACGTGCTCTGAGACAGTATTTTCCTTCCATGGATAACCTCCTGCCTCTCTCTGAAGGGAAATTGGACTTCTTAGGGGCAACATATATTCAAAAGGGTATAAGGTCAAATATTCTGGAAAAAAAAGATCATAAGGAAATTTTGAAAGATCATGAAGTACTTAGAGGGTAAAACTGGAATGTGTAATTGGGGACATAGGGAACATCTGTCATGAGGCATTGCCCCTATTGTCATTACTAGCATCATAAATTTATCCTTCTGAGAATGAAACTCAAAAGAAAAAAATTTGTTGAGGGTCATAAGATCTACAAAGATAATGACTACAACAACATCAACCACAAGAAATGAAACGGCTAAAAGAGAGTGTTGAAACATGAGACTGGAAGTTTTTTTAATGAAGAACGACAACAAAAAAAAAAGACTAAAGAAGGAATAAAGAGGAGTAAGAACCATGAATATTTTAATAGGTAGAAATTGTTATTTAGAATATTTAATATTATTAAATATTTAATAGTATTAAATATTTGATATTATTAGAATATTAAATAGGTAGAAAAGGAAAATAATTAATGAAGAATATGTGCTAAAATTATTTTCTAGGAAACAGTTAAAGAAGAAAATGTTGAAAGGGAGGAGAAATGGAAACATTTCAAATTAATCACTTAATCACTTAAGAAAAAAAAGAAGTAGAAAAAAGGGAGAGGAATAGGTAGGAAAGAGGGAAGAGAGAGAGAGAGAGAGAGAGAGAGAGAGAGAGAGAGAGAGAGAGAGAGAGAGAGAGAGAGAGAGAGAGAGAGAGAGAGAGAGAGAGAGAGAGAGAGAATTGTCAAATGAGGTAAATTGGTAAGTTTCTGGAAATATCATTGCAATATAATAGATTAAGAAAGGATAGTACAAATCTAAAAGATAGCCAATGAAAGTATTTAATTTAGGGAAAAGAAATACTGTGCATATAAGTAAAGGGAAACAAACTTAAAAATTCTAAATAAACTTATGAAACTACAATGAAATCAGAGAGAGTAATAAATTGGATAAGAAAACCAAGTTACTTAAAAGAACTAGAAAGCAAAGTTATGCATAAAAGAAAAATGAGAGCCTAAAATACAATCTACTATGCATCATGTAAATTCAGCAAGCAGGATTTAAAATCATCCTATCATACAAAGCAAAAATAAAAAGCCGCCAACATAAATGCCAATAAACAAGGAAATTACATTATGCTTAAGGAATCATAAAACACAAAGTAATATAAGTATTAAACCAATCTGCTACAAATTTTAGTACATCTAAATTCATAATGGAAAAATCAAAGCTTGGTGACATATTGTACTCTTGGAATATGCACACTAAAGAATATGCATATTTTTCAAAACCACATGGGACTTAAAAAAACACATACATTGGGAAACAAATAAAATAAATACAGAATGACAAAAATACTAAGTATATCACATATTAAAATAGTAATAAGTTAAGCATTAAAATAGTACAAGACCTGCATAATCAATAATAAAATTATAAGTGAAAAATAGCTCAAAAATAATTTTAGAAACAATTTATTTCTGCACAAAAGACAATGATAAAGATGAGATAACTTCTAAGATACAGGTAACACGGGCATCAGAAGAACAAAGTATACCCATAAAATATACATGACCAACATAGAAAAGGAAAGAAGTAATGAACTGAGTTATATTTTTAAAATGAAGAAACCAAAAAACAACAACAAAACCCTTAAAAGGGGAATTCTTAAAAAATAAGACAGAGTTCAATTAGAGGATTAAAAAATTGAACTAATTTTTTTCATAGTTGACTATTTGAAATACAAATAATTCTTTAGCCATTCTTATTAAAGGAACATGGCAAAACAAAACAAAATAAAACAAAAGGTAAAATCACACCAAAAAAAACCAGGAAGGAAAAACAAAAGATATGAACAAATTATGTGTAGTTATATGGCAAAAAAACTGAGAGTAGAAAAGAAATAAAAGTTTACCTTTAAAAGCATAAGACTAACAAACATTTGAGACCTTAAATAATCACTCAGAAAAAGAAATAGAACTGAATATAAAAATATTATCAATGAAAAAAGAAAGCAATAAATTTTATCTTCAAGGATTCTGATAAAGGCCTCATTTTAAAAATAGACATTTGACTCAAATTTATAAGAATCCAAGCCATTCTCCAGTTGATAAATGGTCAAAGGACATGAAAAATTTTCAGATGAAGAAATTGAAACTATTTCTAGTCATATGAGAAGGTGCTCTAAATTACTATTGATCTTAGAAATGTAAATTAAAACAACTCTGAGGTACCACTACACACCTCTCAGATAAGCTAAGATCACAGGAAAATATAGTGATGAATGTTGGAGGGGATGTGGGAAAACTGAAACACTGATGCATTGTTGATGGAGTTGTATCTTTCATAACATCAATGAGGATAAATTGAAACTATTATTTTGATTTGCACTTATTTCACTATTAGGTGAGAGCTATATGGTGGCTCAGGGCATAGATTCTGGGCTCAGGAAGGTCTGAGTTTGAATGTGACCTCAGATACTTACTAACTGTGTGACTGAGCAACTTACTGAACTTCTGGAGAAGGAAATGGCAATCCACTTCAGTATGCTCGCAAAGACAATTCCATGGACAGTATAAATCCATGGGATCACAAAGAGTCAAAGCATTTCCATAATTTTTCTTCATTTGAAAATTGCTTATTATTATTATTATTATTATTATTATTATTATTATCATTATCATTAATGAGACAATTTGGATTAAGTGACTTGCTCAGGGTCACACAGCTGGGAAATGTTAAGTGTCTGAGTCCAGATTTGAACTCGGGTCCTCCTGACTTCAGGGCTGGTATTTTATCCACTGCACCATTTTGCTGCCCCTGAAAATTGCCTATTATTATTCTTTGGCATAAGACAGTTAGGTGATGCAATGACTAGAGTATTGGGCCTGGATTCAAGAAGATTCATCACCAGAAGTTCAAATATGGCCTCAGACACTTACTAGATCTTTCTTATAATCTGTTCTATTATGTTCCATAAAAATTCAATAAGAGGGGCAACCAAGTGCTACAGTGGATAGAGCACCAGCCCTGAAGTCTGGAGGACCTGAATTCAAATTTTGACTCAGATACTTAACACTTCCTAGCTATGTGACCCTGGGCAAGTCACTTAACCCCAATTGCCTCAGCAAAAAACAAAACAAAACAAAACAAAAAACTAATAAGAATTGTTTCTTCATGGGATATTATTTGTTTGATCCTATTTACATATATAAATATTGAACAAGCAGGAGAAGGAAATGGCAAAAGATTCTAGAACCTACGCCAAGAAAATGCCAAATGGGTTCACAGAGAGTCAAGTCAATGAAGAACATTGACAAACCTTTGACAGTTTATGACTTGATAGTCACCAGTAGAGATGAGCTTTGAATGCCAAAGGATTCCGCTAGGGCCATGCTGGAAAAGAGAAGGAATTTCACTAAAAGGGAGTCAGGGAGACACTGTGAACATGGCTCAGT
This sequence comes from Sminthopsis crassicaudata, assembly GCF_048593235.1. NCBI lineage: Eukaryota > Metazoa > Chordata > Mammalia > Dasyuromorphia > Dasyuridae > Sminthopsis > Sminthopsis crassicaudata. The sequence continues at coordinate 33,153,501 of NC_133622.1, forward strand.
GAGCAGCCATGGGGTCCCTCACCCATTATGAGGCATTTAAATTTCCAGAGTAGAGATTAGACATGCTTCCTGCTCCCAGATTGTTTACAACTTAAAAGGGGGAAAGAAGCAAAGAGATAATTGCTGGGAAGTATTTCAAAGATAAAAGCTGCAATTACAAGAGTAGCCAAGGGATGTTGCAGGTGGTTTTATAATAGGCAGGATTGATCAGAGAAGACTTCCTGGAGGTAGGAATGTTATTTGGAAAGCAGTGGAGGGCTCTATGCATGTAGGAGAGCACACGTGGAAACAAAAGGAGTTCCAATTTCAGATACCTACTATTTCGCTAGTCCCCCAGGACCTGACTCTCTAAAGGCACCAGGGAACACGTGACTTATTCTTGATCGCAGTGGTAATATTATTAGTAGGCCATAATTCTTTCTTATAATCTACTCTATGTATTATGTTCCATAACAATTCAATAAGAATTGTTTCCCCATAGGATATCTGAAGTCTCAAGGTACAGCTGCTGCCACAACTGTCAAAAATGCTTACTTGGTGTTTGGAGTAATTTGAATAGGCAAAAAAAGGAAGAAAAGTTTTGTTCAGTAATTAAAAAAAAATAAACGTAATCCTTGTCATGAGGCTTATGGGAAGAATAAAGGACCTGGGTCCTATTTAGTAGAGAACTTACTTAGGGTCCTTTTTAGTAGAGAACTTATTTACCTTTTTGGGGATTCTTGACCCTAATTTGGGGTATTAGGGTATTCTTAATGTCCTTAAAATCCATTAGATGATAAACTTCATGAATACAGGGACACTTTTGTCTTCTTTTCTTGTATTCTCTGCATTTAGCACAGTGACTGACACATAGTAGATGTTTAATAAATATGTATGTGTATATGTATTGATTGGTTGATGGCCCAGGAGGCAGGTTGTCTTTCCTCTTTAACAGAGTTCACAAAATATCCAAGGAATCTTCTGGTCCCCTTTACTATCTAACCTCTACAAACATTGATATAGTAGTTGGTATTGTCAATGATGATCGTGGCTCAAATGCCAGTGGGTCCATATGCCATTGAAGAAACTGTTTCTTCATATTAATATAATTTAATAACATATAAAGATAAATATTCTTGCAAGAAATAAAACCAAAAAATAAGAAGAAATTGGAGCTAAACTCATGGGACAGTAATGGGGTCTGTTTTATCATAAAGGAGTGGGGATGGAGAACAGTGATATTTAAGTATATACTGGGCAATCCAGCCTTGAGCTCATGAGGAGAGCGAAAGAATTATCAGGAAGATAATTCTGCAGTTTGTATGCTAACATCTGCTGTAGAGAATGAAAAAAGTAGACATCCTATGAAGAACTTTATAGAATCCTCCAAATGGTGAGAGGACATAGAAATATTGGGCAGGTCAAACAAAAATAAATTAGAAAATCTGGATCAAGATTAAAAAAAAGTCTGTTTAAGGCTTGCAAGCTATCTAGAGAAGCTTCACAACTATACATCACAGGTTTTTTTTTTTTTTTTTTTTTTTTTTTTTTTTTTTTTTTTTTTTACCAAGACAAGTCATTTAAACACTATCTGATGGAATTTTCTCAACTGTAAAATTAATACAATAATAATAACATTTATTTTCCAGAGTGGATGTGAGGATCATATGAGATAATATTTGCAAAGTGCTTAACATAGCATCTGGCATATAGTAGGCACTTAATAAATGTTTTGTTGTGTTGTGTTATATCTTTTGCCATAAGACTGGGTAAATCACTTACATTCTTAGCTTTAATATCCTTTGCCAGAATGCCTAAATTATGTAGTTGTGAGGATAAATAAGATGATAAATTTGCAACATTTTGCAAATTTTAAAGCAATATATAAATACTATTATTGTTACTACAATGTATTCTTATTTGGCAAAAAGAAGATATTCTAGTCAAAGGCCAACCTTTTTGAATGAGTCTATTGTAGATGATATGGCTTTGATTATATCTGGGCCTTCTCAATAAAATTTACAGTAGCTCAAAAGGGACAGTTCCAGATAGCCATTCGTGGAAAATAAACCAAAAGGACAAAATTTTGCTCAGATTATGGCATGCAACTGGATTGCTATATCAGTTATGCTAGTTTATCAGTGCATACATCTTGCATTACACATGTACTGGACCCAGAATTTTATAGGAGGAGTTTAGACTGGATCACTTTTGGCAAATGGTACGATGCTTCCCATTGATCTCAAACTTCTCTCATTCATAAAAATGACCTTTTAACACCAATATTCTCCCATTGATTCTATATGATTGTCAGTCATTACATACCACTATTTCTATAAAATAAAAAAATCACACTTGCCTTAAAGGGCAATAGAAAAATGGATGTTTGCTTCATTAAATCATAGCATTTTTCCAGTGGTAATCTGTATTATGATAGTAGGATAAAAGCTATTTGGAGAGGAGTGAGGGAAGGCTTAGCACTATGGGGACTGAATGAGATAAGGGGTAGAGAAGACTCCAATGAAGTTGTGTATTTCTGCAAGAAGCTACTTTTAAGGTATGTTGTTTTCTGATAATTGTTCCCTATAGCTACTGGCTTGCACAATAAGGATGTGTCATTGATACTTCATAATGATTCAGCATGCCTCTAAAATATTCTAGGATGACTAAATGCAAAAACATACTGGGATTGCAATTCAAAAGCTATTTTTCTAAGTATGTTCTTGCTTATCAAAATTCATGAAGGAAGGGAAGAAGAAAGGAAGGAAAGAAGGAAAGAAGGAAGGAAAGAAGAAAGAAAGGGAAAGAAATAGAGGAAAGAAAGGGAAAATGGAGGAAAGAAAGGAAAGAAAGGAAAGAAAGGGAAAGAGAGAGGAAAGAGGGATAGAGGCAAGACAGGAAAGAGGGAAGGAGGAACAGTAGAAAGGAGGGAAGGAAACAAAGAAGGAAGGAGAGAAGGCAAGAAAGGAGGGATAGAAGGAATGAAGAAGGGAAGGAAGGAGAGAAGGAAGAAGGAAAGAAGGAAAGTGTTGTTTGCCCAGCCTAGGTCTCTATGTCATTTCCTGGACATTTGCAAACAATATGGGCTACTCTGCAGATAGCATTCCTCTCTTACACATATTCAGTTCTTGTTCCCCTTTATGCACTTTCTCTTCCTACTCCCTTCCTAAATGTTTAACATAGCTTTTAAATTGTTCATACCAAGAATATTTATCAAAGTCAGCACTTGCACCCAAGCCACCTTGATGCCAACATAGGCTTTCTAGTGTTCCCTCTTGCTCCCGGGGAAGGTCTTTATTAATTCAGTCAAAGGGTTGCAGGAACTTTTTATTGACTGTCCTGGTGCAAACTGAACTTGTATTCCACTAGAACTGGAATTGGGAATTTTTGAACCTGGAGCAGAACTGGGAAGATAGGGAATTGTGTCTGTGAGAGAGGACTAAGATATAGTTATCAAAGGAAACCGTTGGGCAATATTCTCCTTCAGATACTGTACTATGATTCTATGCTTCCCTCATTGTAGGCAGGTTTTTTTTACCATCTCTTTTTTATTTTTATCTATTTAAAAATTAATCATTTTTTTACAATTACATGTAAAGATGGTTTTCAACATTTCTCTTTGAAATAAAAATGCATTATTTGAAAAAAACTGTTGGGAAAACTGGAAATTAGTATGCCAGAAATTAGATATGGACCCACACTTAACACCATATATATAATATCATATACCAAGATAAGATCAAGATGGGTCCATGATTTAGACATAAAGAATGAGATCATAAATAGATTAGAGGAACAGAGGATAGTCTACCTCTCAGACCTGTGGAGGAGGAAGGAATTTATGACCAGAGGAGAACTAGAGATCATTATTGATCACAAAATAGAAGATTTTGATTACATCAAACTAAAAATTTTCTGTACAAACAATACTAATGCAAACAAGATTAGAAGGCAAGTAACAAATTGGGAAAATATTTTTATAGTTAAAGGTTCTGATAAAGGTCTCAGAGAATTGACCCTAATTTATAAGAAATCAAACCATTCTCCAATTGATAAATGGTCAAAGGATATGAACAGACAATTCTCAGATAATGAAATTGAAATTATATCCACTCACATGAAAGAGTGTTCCAAATCACTATTGATCAGAGAAATGCAAATTAAGACAACTCTGAGATACCACTACACACCTGTCAGATTGGCTAAGATGACAGGAACAAATAATGATGAATGTTGGAGGGGATGTGGGAAAACTGGGACACTGATACATTGCTGGTGGAGTTGCGAAAGAATCCAGCCATTCTGGAGAGCAATTTGGAACTATGCCCAAAAAGTTATCAAACTGTGCCTATCCTTTGATCCAGCAGTGCTACTACTGGGATTAAATCCCAAAGAAATACTAAAGATGAGAAAGGGACCTGTATGTGCCAAAATGTTTGTGGCAGCTCTTTTTGTTGTAGCTAGAAACTGGAAGATGAATGGATGTCCATCAATTGGAGAATGGTTGGGTAAATTGTGGTATATGAAGGTTATGGAATATTATTGCTCCGAAAGAAATGACCAGCAGGAGGAATACAGAGAGGCTTGGAGAGACTTACATCAACTGATGCTGAGTGAAATGAGCAGAACCAGAAGATCACTGAACACTTCAACAACAATACTGTATGAGGATGTATTCTGATGGAAATGGAAATCTTCAACATAAAGAAGATCCAACTCACTTCCAGTTGATCAATGATGGACAGAAATAACTACACCCAGAGAAGGAACACTGGGAAGTGAATGTAAATTGTTAGCACTACTGTCTATCTACCCAGGTTACTTATACCTTCAGAATCTAATACTTAACATGCAACAAGAAAACTGGATTTACACACATATATTATATCTAGGTTATACTGTAACACATGTAAAATGTATGCGATTGCCTGTCATCAAGGGGAGGGAGTAGGGGGAGAGAGGAGAAAATCTGGAAAAATGAATACAAGAGATAATGTTATAAAAAAAATTACTCATGCATATATACCGTCAAAAATGTATAATTATAAAATTAATTAAAAAAAGAAAAAGACAAATTTTGAGCTTCAAATTTTTCTCCCTTTCTCCTTTTCTACCCACCTCCCCAATCTAGATCCCATCAATCTAATGTAGATTGTACATGTACAATCATGTTAAACATATTTCCCTTTTAGTCATCTTATGAAGTAAGAGAGGCAAAAAACAAACAAACAAACAAAAAAAACCCCATAAGAATGAAAAGAAAACACAACAAAAAAAGTGAAAATCTTATGCTTTGATCTGTACTCAGACTCCATAGATTTTCCTCTGGACATGGATAGCATTTTCCATCATGAGTTTTTTACAATCATCTTGGATCCTTGTATTGCTGAGAAGAGCAAAGTCCATCATAATTGATCACTGCACAATGTTGCTATATTTATGTACAATGTCCCCTTGCTTTCTGCAAGCACATTAGCTTCTCCTCTGTCTCCTTTTCTGAGTCATCATTTGGGTCTTATCCCCTCACTATGGGTGCCCTGAGAGTATATTCTCTGGGCCTGCTTCACTTTATGTAACTTTTCTCCTAATGTCGTCAGTAATTCTCCTAGTTCCAATTATTCCTTCTATGGAAATGACTTTTGATTCTATAAAATCTAGTTTTAACTTCTCTCCTAGCTGCTAGTTCATTATATAATTAAAATACATATTTGATTATTTCACTTCCTTTCTTTACCAGTTTGAATACTTCCCAATTGCCTCTAGGGATAAAATGCGAACTTAGTTTGGCATTTAAAGAACTTTGTGATATTAACAACACAGTATAATTATTTTTTATTTGGATATATCCATCTGTTCTTCCATCAATCCTTCCATCCATCCATATCTTCCTTCCTTCCTTCCATCCATCCATATCTTCCTTCCTTCCTTCCTTCCTTCCTTCCTTCCTTCCTTCCTTCCTTCCTTCCTTCCTTCCTTCCTTCCTTCCTTTCTTTCTTTCTTTCTTTCTTTCTTCCTTCCTTCCTTCCTTCCTTCCTTCCTTCCTTCCTTCCTTCCTTCCTTCCTTCCTTCCTTCCTTCCTTCCTTCCTTCCTTCCTTCCTTCCTTCCTTCCTTCCTTCCTTCCTTTCTTTCTTTCTTCCTTCCTTCCTTCCTTCCTTCCTTCCTTCCTTCCTTCCTTCCTTCCTTCCTTCCTTCCTTTCTTTCTTTCTT